>NW_027112805.1:22904-27244 GCF_000696795.3 Halyomorpha halys
GATCAAAAGCCTGTTCTACATCAAGAAAGACTCCCGAGCAGTACATTCCGCGCTCCAATGAAGACGAGACTACATCGACCACACGATGGTATTCCTGGATAGTGGAGTGGGATGTTCGGAATCCAAACTGGTGATCTGGGATTATGCGGTTGGAATCTAGGAGGGGGTACAGGCGTTTTAAGATAAGTTTCTCAAGGATTTTTCCCAGGATAGGTAACAGAGAGATAGGACGGTAAGAGGATGGGTATTCAGGCGGTTTTTGAGGTTTGGGAATCATTTTGATTATGGATAATTTCCATGGGTCAGGAAAGTATGTGGATCGGAGGACAGCATTGTAGATGTAGGTCAGGAATATAAAAGATTTTCGAGGAAGATATTTTAGAATATGGGATGTAATTAGGTCATAACCAGGAGCTTTGCGGGTTGGTAAATTCTGGATGATGTTGGATATCTCTGATGGATGAAATGCTTTAGGTGGCAGTCATTTGGAGTGGAGTATTCAATATAAGTCTATTTAAAACAAATTTCATGAACTTGTACTGTAAATAGTAACTTGGAAGTTTAAGAATAATTTAAAAAATAAATAAATAAAAGTAAATCTGAAGAATTGATTATGACAGTTTAAAAAAAAGAGATTAATACACAGTTGCAAAGAATACTAGGAGAGAATAGAATGTCTATTTGTGATAGAAATTTAAAATCGTTTGCATAGAAGAGACACATGCCTCATGACTACACTGCATTGCATTTTATATAAATCATTTAATTATCTACTCGTGTTTTACAGGTCTCTGTATTGACATAAACTAAACTGATGATTAATATAAAACCATGAAGTTACTGTACTCTAAAAAGAGGTACTAAATATGTTCTAGACATGCAATTTTGTAAAATACGTTTCAGCAAAAATAAATAAGTACATTTAATTAAAAAATATTTATTATAGGTATATGATAAAATTGTCAATAGTGTAAAGGCTTTAAATTCAGTGGGTTTGGAAATTATTTAAATCATTAATTGTATTGCTATGACTTTTTACCATGTTTGGAAGTTTCTTAATATAAAAAGTGTGAAAACAGAAAAATAATTTTGAAAATGTGTGCAAAGGTACCTGTCATTTGGATAATAGTAATCTTCGTATATGGCATATACAAATAAATAATTTATACCCTAAGGAAACTATGCTATTTTTAGCAAAACTTCATAGTAGTTGAAATGATATAATAAAGAATGAAATATAGTTCAATATTTTTCTACTTCGTTTCGAACAATTTTTTTTGTTAATTTTATTATTTTTAAAATTAATGGAAATATTTTACCTGATTTCATACAATGATAAATTTTTTTCTGAAATTTTCAATAATAATTAAAGCATTACATTGATCCTTGAAAAAAAAATGAAAATTCAAATAATATGTATCCAGAAAAAAGTGTTCGAAAGTAAGTAATCAGACTTCCAATCAAGACGTCCAATGTCAAAGAATTGACAGATTCTATACCTTATTACAGCTAGAGGAATATTAAGAAAGTTGGATAGAGAGTGAGACATGCCGGCTTGCTCCAATTCAGTGCGGATTTCAGCTAAAATACAGTACGGTGAAGTGACCCCTGTTTGAGGGAAAGATACTAACCGTGAACTTCCTTAGCGCCGTAGGGATAGAGGGCCAAATTCCAGTCGAAGCCTCCGAATACAAAGTAGCAGGATTCGATCTTGACAGTACCTTTACCCTGTGGGTTAGGACGGAAAGGAAGCAAGGACGCAGGTATGCGGAATTCTGTGTCAAATACAGTCCGAATGTGACCCATTGCAAGCTCCAACTGAAACTCCCCATTCATATCTGTGAAGTTTCTGGTATAGAGGTCGGCCACCGGGATGTAGTTTCTATTACCCTGAGCGGGGCAATCATGAGTGAACTTGACCTGCAACAAGAGAGCAAAAATTAGTTAAAATAAAATTATGATAATCATTTGCTATGTATAATGAGCAAAAAATGTTATCAAATATTTCTATTATTATTATTAATTTCTTCTTGATGTAATCTTATTTGTTTTTAAAGCTATAATGGAAAATATTTATATATTAGGTAGTATCAAATATAGTCAAGACTTCAGGATTTGTCCTTTTTTATTGTATTACTAAAAAAATAAAAATGTTTTGGGACGATTTTGATATTTAATTAGCATTAGATTGTCTTTTACTTGCACGCTCTCAACAAGTAGTCCCAGATCCCGGTGAAAAAAGAAAACAGTTATTACCCCTCAATTTTGTATTACTTTAATGAAAGCTATGTATAATTTCAACAAAACATAAAAAAAATGGATCAAATCCTATTCCTAGACCCTCTCCCCCTTCAATGGTTACAGGACAGGTAAACTGGAAAATGTTTCGGACTGATCTAGAAAACGTACTTGAGTTAAAAATTCCACTAAAAACAAAAGAACAGATCGACTCTGATATCGAAATATTTTCTAGATCGATAGCAAACACTATCACTAACAGTACTTCACCAATGAACATAAAAAGTTTTAGAGAAAACAACTTACCTCGTCACATACAAGCATTAGTAACAGAAAAACGCCGGGCAAGAGCGAGGTGGCACTGAACAAGATATCCTTTTAAAACTCATTAGAATACGTTGACTAACAGACTAAAAGCAGATATTAGAAAACACAGAATACAAAACTTCCAGAACGTAACAGAAAACTTAAATACCACTGACAAATCATTATGGAGAACTACTAAAAAGCTGTTAAAATACAAATTATTTAAACATCCATTTCTCACTGAAAATAAGACTTGGACACGATCAGATGAAGAAAAAACTCAAATGTTCGGCGAACACCTCTTCAAAACTTTTAACCTCCATCCTTAATCCAACCCATCTTGAAGATGTTGAAGCAGAGATTACAATTCCACTCCAAATCACTCTTCCTCCTAATGCCTTTCATTCCTCAGAAATAATGAACATCATCCACAAATTACCTTCTAAAAATGCTCATGGCCACGATCTCATTACAGCACATATTCTGAAGCAGCTTCCTCGTAAAGCCATTCTATTCCTTACTTTCCATATATATATAATGCTACACTCCGATCTACCTATTTCACCGACCCTTGGAAAATGTCTATAATAAAAATGTTTCCCAAATCCTCCAAGCCACTTGAATATCCATCTTTCTACCGTCCTATTTCACTCCTGCCCATTATGTGCAAAATCCTAGAAAAACTTACTAAAACGCCTCTATCCAATCCTTGACTCATATCATGTTATTCCTGGCCACCAGTTTGGATTTAGAACATCCCATTCTACCATAAAACAGAGTCATCGAGTGGTTGATGTCATATCTTCCACATTGGAGCGCGGAATGTAATGCACGGGAGTCTTCATCAATGTTGAACAAGCTTTTGATCGAGTCTGGCATCAAGGTCTACTCTATAAACTTCGTCAATTCCTACCCCCAACATATTTCCTTATAATCCGAACCTACCTCTCTGATAGAACCTTTAAAGTAAATCATAACCTAGCCGACTCATCTCAGGTCCCATTCTTTATACGATTTATACAGCTGACATCCCAACCCACCCTAACACAGTCCTCAGAACATACGCTGATGACACATGTATACTGTCTGTAAACAACGACCCAACTAATGCATCACGAACACTAGACACACATAACATCTATTGAAGATTGGTGTCAAAACTGGAGAATCAAAATAAATCCTGACAAATCCCAGTCGTAAAGCTCTACCCTCCTATCCTACAGTATCTTTTATAAAAAATCCACTAACGCCTGTTGAACAGATTCGATACTTAGGACTCCATCTTGACAAGAGACTTACTTGATATCCACACTAAAGACTGAAACGACAAGACACTGCTCGTTGATTACGATTGCTACAAGTTAAGGAACCGGTATTATAAATTAAAAAAATTGCCCCTTGCCCAACTGTAGGTTCAGTCACTTTAGACGTATGGTTCACATTTCCTTACAATTTTATAGAAAAGAAACTCAATAAAAACAACTAGGTTCCCAGAATGCCCTTGAGGCCATTCTAACAGCCCTTTCAAGCCCTTAGTATCCTATATCAATAGCAAGGGCTGACACTTAGGCAGGTACATGCTGTTATCTCACAATGGACTTGCATCAGTCAAAAGTAGAGAGAATATGGGCGAGCTGGGACACAAAGTGAGCAGGGAGTTCCTCGACTTGCCACCAGAGTGCAGGGTTGTTAGTTCAGACGGTGACCGATAGATAGCAGCACCATCGGCAGTAGTGAGAATACGGGCGAGCTGGGGCTCTTCCGTGGGCAGCCAATCAGAAGCCAGCATTTTGATG
>NW_027112806.1:0-4647 GCF_000696795.3 Halyomorpha halys
ATAAAAGGTTCTTCTTAATCAACCTAGTGTTTACTTATTACAATCAGTTAAGTCACAACAGTTGGCGACGAGGATAGAAACAGGGCAAGAAGATAGTGAAATAAAACATTGAACCTACTCAGAAAATCTCAAGCCGCTTTCCCGTTACTTTGTTCTGTCACATTTTTGAACTCAATAGGTATTTTGCAATTATTCATTACTCAGTTCAAGATATCGATCGAAAAAACCAGAAGTTTAAAATTGAAGTTTGAATTAAAGTTTTTACCAGGTTTATAGGTTAGTACTGTTCCTGTTACAAAATATAGTGCTTTAATAATCTGCTCTTTTTTCGTAACAGCTCCAAATAGTAACGGTTACATCTATATTTTTTAAGACACCTGTGATTATTATTATTACTTTATTTTGTAGTCATATTTATATATATATCTTGACGATATGGATGAAAAACGGTATGAGCAGTTTATGTTCCTGATGGCAACTGTTTTAAAAAATCAATCGACTCCAGCTCCTCAGATTTCTCCTTTTGAGATATATGATTCCAAAAATGAAAGATTTTCCTCATATTTGGAACGTTTTGAAAATTATTGTGATCTAAAAAGCATAACCGATCATATGAAAAAGGCACAACTATTGTGCACATCAATAGAAAAAGATCACTCTAATAATTTAGCTGCACTATTGGAATCTGATCAGCTTCAGGAACATTGATTTCGTCCCGCTTGTGAGCCATTTCGAGGAGATGCTAGCTCCTTCGGTTTCAACAGTGGTATCACAACAATATTTCTTCTGTCTCACTCAACACGTTGATCAGTTAATTTCAGATTATGTCGCAGCACTAAAGTGGAATTTCAAGGACTCCGATTTTTATACTATATGTTCCAGTAAGAAGAAAATTTCCATCGCAGACACTTTTCTCCAAGCACTATTTATCCGAGGTTTCAAGGACGGCTGGATACGAGAACAGCTGCTACAGAACGCATCGCTTACGGATTTTGATGCTATCGTCAAGAAGGCAACACCCCTAGAAGCCTCCCGCTATGAATCAGGCCAACTAGAACAATCAACTGGATAATTCTCGGAGCTCCCAGTCGATGCCTTCAAGGTATTCAAGCCTAATAAGCAAGAAGGAAACAATTACAGTCGCGGTCGCGCACACTTCAGATCGGACGGCTGCAGTTGTCTTGGTCGATCAATGTTCTCAATCACAAAAAAATCGCAATCAAGTCGACTACAAAGCTTTAGGTATTGACGGACTGTGTCTTAAGTGTGGTCGTGTGAATCATAGATCGCATGAATGCCGAACAGATCGAAATTCTTTGAAATGCCGATCTTGCCACAAAATTGGCCACTTATCAAAAGTATGCATTACCACACTGCTACAGAAATCGAAAACCAACACCTTGTCTACTTAGCACTGCCCGGGAGAAGAAGAAAGTCTATCCGATACAGAGTACGGAATCGGAAGAATTCAAAGTTCAGAAGATTCATTAAACTTAGGATCTGATCGAGACAAATACTTTGTGACTGTTAAACTAAACAGCAAACCACAAACATTCGAAATCGACTCAGGTGCTCGGTTTTCCTAAATCTCCGAGCCAGCCTTCAGAAAATTTAGTCTCGATACTCCGTTGGAGCCAACCACAATCTCATTTCGCTCTTACTCAGACCACATTATCAAACCTATGGGAAAAGTCACGCTCACGGTCACCTACAAGAACAGACCGATAGATGCTGAGTTGTATGTAGTACCAGCAGGCCATGATGCTTTACTTGGGTGAGTTCGTGGTCTTGGAATCAGCCTTAATGAAATAGACAGGGAACTGCATTCATCTCGCATGTTCCTTCCAATTAACTCAGTGACACCCCTCGAAGACATTTTTCATAAATATTCGTCTATTTTTGAACCAAGAGTTGGGTGTGTTCCTAATGTAGAAGTCAAGCTACAACTCAGAGAGGGGGTAAAACCTGCGTTCATACGGGAACGAGACGTACCTTTTTCACTCAGAGAGCGAGTCGAAAAAGAATTGACATTACTAGAGGCTCAAGGCGTTATCAGTCCAGTCGCCTCAAGCGATTGGGGTTCTCCTCTGGTTGTCATAGCAAAACCTGATGGCGGAGTTAGGCTTTGTGTTGACTACAAGTGTGGCATAAATTCAAAACTGGTTGCAGCTAACCATCCAATCCGTCGCATTGATGAGGTCTTGCACAGTCTCAGAGGATCAACATTTTTTTGTTAGACCTGCACAAGGCCTATCTGCATCTTAAAGTAGATGAAGAAGGGAGTAAGATTCAAACCATTTCGATTCACAAAGGCACTTACAGGATGAACCGTCTTAGCTTTTGTATTAAAACAGCCCCTTCCGAGTTCAACCGAATCCTTTCTCAGGACCTGCATGGTCTTCCGAATGTTGAAGTCTACTTTGATGACATCATCTGCCATGGAGCAAATCTTGATGAATGCACCAGGAACTTAATGGCATGTACCAGGCGTTCTAACCTTAAAGAGAACGATTTGCATTTAAACAAAAGCAAATGTTCCTTTTTAAAAGAAAAGATTGACTACCTGGGTCATGTTGTGTCTTTTAATAAAATCGAGAAATCCCCTGATAAAATTCGAGCAGATTCAGAGATACCACGTCCAAGAAATACAGAAGAGTTGAAACGTTTTTTGGGATTAGTGACTTTTTACGCCGGATTTATCCCGGACTTAAGCTCAAAAACCTATGCTTTGCGGAAACTGCTACGAAAAAGAGAACGATTTATTTGGTCAGCGTCCACTGAAGCCGCATTCGTTGACCTCAAGTCAGAATTGTGCAGCGAAAGAGTTCTCACTCCTTTCGACCCATCCAAGTCGGTGATCCTTGCTAGTCCTACGGGAATTTCTGCAATTCTAAGTCACAGTATAGATGTTGTGGAGCAACCAGTTGCGTATGCCTCTCGAGCTCTAACGCAGTCTGAATACAATTATAGCTAGCTCGACAGAGAGGCTTTAGCTATCATCTATACGACAACCCCCTTTTTTAACTACCTAATTAGCCGACACTTTACCCTCGTCACAGACAATGAGCCACTTTCACGCTCAAACGTGGATTGTTTGTCCCGAGCTCCAGTCACCTTACCTAACAACGCACCAGCGATAGCAGTAGATGCTGAAGTAAATGCATTATATGCTGAAAAATTACTCCAAATATCCAGCTCAGCCATCACAGCAGATACGATTGCAAAGGAAACTGCGAGAGATCCCGAACTCAGAGCACTCATAAAGGATCTCAAAAATAATCCCAAAGACAGGCCTTTTACAATAGCCAATGACATGCTATTCAGATTGGATCGTGCGGTTATTCCTAAAGCTCTCCAGCCTCAAATATTAGAAGAACTCCATGTCACTCATTTGGGAATTACCAAGATGAAGCAACTTGCTCGGAGATATGTATATTGGGAAAGGATAGATAATGATACTGAACGACTTGTTAAAAGATGTGAGCCCTGCGCCAGAATTCGTCACAATCCTCAGAAGGCCGATGTGCTCTGCCCGATGGGATCTGCCTGAGGAGAACTGGGAGAGAGTGCATATTGACTATGCAGGCCCTTTGAAAACCACTACTTCTTAATGTGTGTGGATGTAAGTCCAAGTGGGCCGAGGTGCGCATTCTCCGCGACACTACGGCCTCTAAGTCAACTCTAATGTTATTGGAAAACCATTTTCTCAATCCATGGATATCCTTCAGTTATGGTATCGGACAACGCCACCATTTTTAAAAGCAACGAATTCCTGAATTATTGTAAAGAACGAGCGATTTTTCAGAAATTCAGTGCGCCTAATCACCCTGCAACAAATGGACTTGCTGAACGCAGTATTCAGACTCTGAAAAGAAGACTCAAAGCCGCTGCTGATGATCTAACTTCTTAGTCTATCAAACTATAGAACATTTTATTTCGATACCGTGCGACCCCATTAACCTCGGGTCAGTCTCCTGCTGAACTCTACTTGAAAAGAAGAATTCGAATTCGTCTGGAAGCTCTTCATCCTAATATAAAAGCCCGTTTGGTTTCGATCTCCAAGGATGTTCGGCGGGTTCGTTCTATTCAAGTGGGGGTCCAGGTGAGAGTCCATCAAGATAACCAGGATGTTTGGCTGTTTGGAATCGTCACCAGGAAACTAGGAAAATGTCATTACATCGTCGTATTGGATTCAGGGCGTAGTTTACTACTATCGTTCCTGGTATCTAAGAAAAGTGTCACATTTGCCCCGCCGTTCTACCTACCTAGGAGACTTGGAGTTCCAACTACTGCTGAACCATCAGAGTCAGATGCTACGAGAAACTTTTCTGGCGCTGACTGTCAGCATGACACAGAAGAGCCCTATGCAGATGGTCCTCCTGAGCCCAATCAGCCTGAAGCGCCTCCAGTTCGCAGATCGTCAAGACAACGAGCACCTCCACGTTACCTTTCAGACTATGACCTTTATCAAATGGACTAGTTGTTATTCAAGTGGGGGAGAATGTAATGTATGTAAATAGGTTACCCTTTAGGGATTATAACAGTGGTCTACCTTTACTCAGTTGTTTTTATCTAGCCTCAATTGCGTGCATCAATCTATTTAGTGTGTGTTCAAGTTATATCTATTAGTTTGTTTTTTCAATATAT
>NW_027112807.1:0-8313 GCF_000696795.3 Halyomorpha halys
ACTATATTTACAAAATTATAAATTAAATAATAACAAAATAAGAAATAGAAGAGAAAAAAAAATTTAAACTTAAAGTAAAATAATAAATAAACAATCATTCCTAGGGGAAAAAAAATAAAATACTTACATATAAGCATATTGTGTATTAGCGTATTTTCCTGTTATTTATACTTTATGTCTGTCACAAAACAACTAACCAACTCAAAACACAAAATCAAACAAACATAGAAATGATGAAAAAAGTTACATTGCAATTTCTCATATTCGCCGCCGACAGCGTCCGTGGTCGCCCGTCATCTACACAAGTACTTAAATACCAGCTATGTCCATTTCATCCGTTTTAACCAATTATGTCCATTTTATCTAGCTGAATAAAACAGAAAAAAAAAATAAGGACAAGTTGCCCACTTTGCTACAGACTGTGTAGCCCCTCCCACTCATCCACAATCCATCTGCTGTCCGAGACATCCCATAAGTACCACAAAGCAGATCTACATGTTAGACGTTTATTGGCTGGTTTTAGTAAATATTTGATTAATTGAAATGAAAAAAAAATATTCTGGCACAAATTTACACTAAGAATAAATGCATTAAGATGAATTAAGGTTCATACTTTAAGATTAGTTGTCTGGCAAACTTTTAGAAAGCTTCACTATACAGGTTAAATTATAATTTATAATAGTAATAAATGATTATATACATTGTTCACATTGATGCAGAAGTTTGGTTATGTAGTAGATGAAGGAATAGGTGTTGTTTAAAGGACACAATGGATGAAGATTGGCGAATGTAGAGGGGAAGAGAATTCTCAAAGGAGGTTATACGTGTGACGAAGGATTTGCTGAAGGAGGTGGTTCTATAATAAGGCATATATGAATCAATTGGTTGAGTTATGATATTGAATGAATTTCGTAGAGAGGTTGGATAGAGCCGGGCCGCCCGTAGCTCAGTTAAGACACAGTCTTACCAATTTGATGTCTATTGGTGTTGCCGATTTGAATCCGGCCTAGGGCGTTGACTTTTTTCATTGAGGGTCGGTCCCACCAAATGAAAAACTTTGACCTCCAACCATGGTTAGGCAGTATTGGACTCCAACGAGAGTCTTGGGCGAAAAAAAAAAAACAGGGCCTGGGAAATCTGAAGATAAATCTTATAAAGCAATTCAAAAATCAAGTCAGTCTCAACTCTAGACCAGCGGATCGTATATATTTGATATTTTATTATTTTACTATAATTGAGGGGTGTTTTCCATAACTTGCACCTACCAGGTAATTTTGTAAGTTATTTTGTAGCGTTGATGAGACGTAAAGGTATGAACTATTTGATGGTCATTATTTTAATAATAATTAATGTTTTGCTGAGATTGAATATCATTCGCTATAAGCTATACCTCATTGGGGTTTATAAAGGAGATGGGGTAATCTCTTTAGCTTAGGTAATGGAGAGGTCGGATAAAGGTCGGTATAGAATGTTGGCCTTTATGGTGGGCAAAGAAGATCCTTGTATTAGCCCCGGACCGGGAATACTCCACTATACTTCTTGCCTCCTCACCTCCAAGCCTGTAATGGTCCACTTCGGGCTCCAAGTAATCAAACAAATGAGCTCTCTCTTCGGTGCAGCTAGTGTTTGCGCAATACCGCCTCTAGGATTTAATTGCTTATGGGGGTACTTCATTTGAGGCTATCTACTTCCCCGCAAAAGGTTGTTTCCATTAGGGGCTATAAGCTGAGTTATTTCGGAGAGTGCTAGAGAGCACATCTTACAATAATGTCTTATCCATTGTGTAATATTTAAGCTAATTCTTATAATACTCTTCGTAAATATTAATCAATTTGATGTTGTAACCCTTCTGAGGTGTTATTAATGCGATAAAACTGTGCTAAAAGTTTACCGTGAGTTCAAAAAATCGAAAGGGGTTCTCCAAAAATAAATTGTTTTGGTTACAAAAATAATTAATTAATCCTGAAAGAGCGACATTCGAAGAAAAATAATATGTTTTTTTATAATGTAATAAAAGATGTGGGCGGGGCCATCTTTGCACAAGGGCGGAAAAAATATTTCCCAAAAATCAACATAATTTTGAATACCACATTAAAATCTATAAGCGAATTGGAAAAAGAAGGGAATTTTCGAAAGATTTCGAAAAAATATTTAATGTTGTAATGGAAGCTATTGCGATACAACTCCCAACCTCTGTAGAATATAGAGAATCGATCAGGACTGAAGTACAATTTTTATTTCAAGATGGCTTATTTTCTTTAATGTTAATGGATTAAGTGAACTATTTGTAGTAAAGTTTATTTATATATAAATTTATTTTTTTATTTTAATTTAATTAATTTCTACGATATGAAGAATATTTTGTACAAATGTATACAAATAAAAATAAGGTAAAATCTGACTTCTTTTTGATACCATAACAATAAGATTTTTTGATATAATCTTATTTCTATGGATAAAAATAAAAAATAAAAAATAAAATCTGTATAAATAGATTATTTTTAGTATATATTATCTAGCTTGTATGTACAACATTTTTACAATCCAAACTACACTTTTGCCATAAATCGCATATCAATAAACTACATTGTTTTTTCAATATTTTGTATTCAACTGCTTAAAAGCAACTCTTCACGTTTAGTAGACCTTTCTCACTTTATACACCTGGTGAAACCAGCTTTGATCATAACTATTAAAAATGTTAGTTGAACACCCATGGTTCAGACATCAATCGATTTCTGTAAAAATCTGGTGCTGTCCGCGCATTAGACAACTTTCACATACAAGACAAATTTCAGATACCACCCTGGAAGGTAAAGTATTTGTGAAAAAAACAAACCAAAAAATAATAAAAACGTTGTTCCTGTCAAGAATACAAATGCTTAGAAAAAATATAACGAAGTGTTGTATATGATCGCGAACGGAAATGTCATTTCAGTTTTATACGACGTCTTTGCTTTTGGACTAAGCTGTTCACACACGCACTGACCATTTTACGAGACCTGGTTATTTGGACTAAGGGGACCTAAAAACGTGTATTTCTATCAAAAACTCGAATTTAAAACTTTGCACGATATCAATATTATGTATTTCATATTTAATATTAAATGGAAGTAATTAGATTCCGTCAAGATTTGACTCGCGGGAAAGCGCTTAAGGCTTGTACAAGATAATTTGCTCCAAAAGTTAGAGTGATTAGTTGGCGTTGAATTTTCAGCGTGAGTTTATCGGGTTTAAGAAATATGAGGCAAGAGATTGGATAAAATATTTACTTGGGACAATAATTTATTATGAAGTCTAGAAAGCTTTCGGGTTAGCAGATCCCTCTTCTCTGCCCCCTGTTGCAGATGCGTCGCTTAGGTTCGATGTTTCCAACAGCTGGCTCATTGATTAATCATGCTTCACCTTTTGATAATTGATATAAGCAGTCCTTGTAAATTGTTAAACTGAGATTTTCGACACTTAATAAGCCAGAATCTCAAATTAAACTTAAGAAGTTTCAAAACAGGAACAAAAAACCAGCAAAACCAAGTTATAACCTCCCCCTATCAATTGGAAAATCAACAAAACACAGATTGAAAAAATCACGTTCAGTTTATTGAACCTCAAAGGGTAACATAAGAAGAGAGTGCGTGGATTCAAATTATTAAGAACATCAACTGTTAGTAAGAAAAATCTTAGAGAGTGTTATCCTTTAACTGAATTATTTTAGAAAAGACCCCTGTTAAATCCCATCTTAATTTTATAAAGAACCATGGAATTCCTCCCGATTCCAATCCTTACAGTCTAAAATCTTTCGTAAAATCCTTAATGCTCCGTACTTTGTCACAAATCAATTTATCCATCAGGACCTGAATGTTCCAAATGTTGCCGATTTGGCCTGAACCAGATACCAATCCTTCCATGATAAACTTCCCAACCACCCAAACCTACTCGTTTCTAATTTGGCTTCTCCTTCATTACCTAATAATCCTCCAAGGCGCCTGAAAAGAAGATGGTCTCGAGATTTTTTCCTCTAGAAGTTTTATCAATGGGTAGATTCTGCACATGTTTGTATCATGTCATTATATTACTTAGAGTAAATTTATTTAATGTATACATTTTTATACAGTTGTAAATAACAATAAATAAATTATTAAAAAAAAATGTATTAATCGTAACAGACACGTATCATAAATATTTAAGAGAGTGTTTATGCAAAAAGCAGTGGCGCCCAACAGGATTAGGCTGCTATTCACACACTATACTAAGATTAGTTGGACTATTGCTTTTCATTCTTATAATATAGGGTGTTTTTTTAAGCCCGATAGAACTTGAAATTGTAAAAAATAACACAAAAAATTAAATTGTAATCAAAATTTTTTTTTTATTCGAAAGATCAATACGTGACATTAACATTTGAAAATGATTTCGGGCATATGGGCACCGCGGCTGTTCTTGACGAAGCGCATTCTGGACGTCCAATTTTGGGCCACTTTTTCGAGCACTGCTGGCCGTATGTCACGAATAACACGAACAATGCTGGCCTCCAAGGCGTCAATTGTTGCTGGTTTATCAGCATAAACCAGTGACTTCACGTAGCCCCACAGGAAATAATCGAGAGGTGTCAAATCGCACGACCATATGCGGCAATTTTGCTTATTAACAAACCCGTTAAGCCAAAAATGCGCCTCATCGCTGAACACAATTTTACAGAATGCGCTTCGTCAAGAACAGCCGCGGTGCCCATATGCCCGAAATCATTTTCAAATGTTAATGTCACGTATTGATCTTTCGAATAAAAAAAAAATTTTGATTACAATTTAATTTTTTGTGTTATTTTTTACAATTTCAAGTTCTATCGGGCTTAAAAAAACACCTATACAAAGGCATAGTCAGTAAATATTGGGGTGTTAATAATGTACTAAATTTAAAACGTTTTAATGTTAAACGCTGTAAGTAAAGGATTATGAGCAGCCTGATTTATGTCAATATTAAATGTTAAGTCCAAAGAACCTCCAAGTGGATTTTGTTTGACAATAATTGAACCATTCCTTCCGAAACCTTCTAGAATTTTATTAATTTTATCCATTACTTTATTAGACTTTTAAAAACACAAACTACGTGCACCTGACCTTTCAAAAGACAACAGACAAAATGGCGTGGAGTTCAGCTGGTCTGTTGCTTGACACCATTCTCCATTTAGCAGACATACTTAACTATTTAACCATGTTAATTGTTAAATGCTTACTTAATTATTACCCATGCTAAATGTTATATCGTTGTAACATGCTAAAAGAAGGAAACATTTCTCTATTTAACACAACTTTTTCCATTTAATACACTTTAACATGTCAAACTAAAGATTACGAACACCGCTACTATTGATTTGGTATTCTTTTACTTTCAGTTAGAAGTTACGCATCACGTTCCTAGTTCTCCTTAGTACATACTAATGCTCTTAGAGAGGGGTCTAGATCTATGGCCTTGTAAAAGGAGGCATTAGACGGCAATCTGTGAGAGTGGCCCTGTGCAATAATTATCAGAGGAGAGAAAGTTGCTTGGCCTCTCTCGGCTAGGGAGGGCTAGAGCTGTTTGCTTTAGGCAACTTATTTGCTGAGAACTGTCCCAAGTCAGCCAGCCGTCCCAATCTTTCCAGCACATATCTCCTTCTCTACTGGAGAAATTTATCTTTCCACCCAAATAGATTACCCTTATATTTAACCAGCCGTCGTTGCTTCTTATTCTCTCAGAATTAATAACCGAGGAACGGTACCCAAAGATAAAAAAATTCCCTTTAAAACAACAAATAATTTTTCATTATTTTTTACTTTCACTTACCTATGCATGGAAAATATAGTAAGGAGGAGTATTGTAATCGTGTAAAATGTCAACATTGTTTATTTGTGATGACATTGTTCTATATTTTAGTTTATCTCAAAACTTCAGGTTTAAATAAAACCATTATAAAAAGTTGTTTAATCGATTTACTAAAACAGTCTACCACATTTGACAAAGTATCGAATTCCGATTTTAGTTCTAACTGGATGTGCGTACTACCAGAAAAATGAGGTTTTTGATGACCTAATAGTAGAAATCACGTTTAAGTAGAAATTAAAACTCCAACAGGCAAAGAAATAGTTCCTACATATATTAAGAAGTATCTAGAGGATGATTTTAACATAATGTATGCAAACAATTTTGATAAATTTTCGCAATAAACTGAGGACAAAAACTAAACTTAGTTCTATTCATTAAGCTTTATACCTTGGGCACGTTAAGAATTTTTTATAAATGGCTGAAATGACCCATCAAAGATTGCTATGATCGCTGTAATGTTGAGGAATTAAGCTCAAATCAACCTTTGAAATGACGACAAATGTAAAATGGTTAGTCCCCTCCAAATAAAGAAATCTATTTTATTTAAATAATTTATAATACGAAACACCCCACACTTTATGGTATGACATGAAGTGGCACCCATACCAGTGGGATATCACGTTTTAAAGCAAACTGGCTAATAAAAATACTCGACTTGAGTTGTACTCGCATCGTGAAATTAAAGCTACTGCAGCTAGGCCGTAAGAACCGTTTGAGTTTGCAGTATAACTTGGTAACGCACCAAGGATACCCTCAGGATTGGATATTAAACTTCTTTTTATATATGTAACACAAAACCTTTTGGTTTGAATATCTATCGACAAAATAGGATGCCTTTTTTTTTTTTTTTTTTTTTTTTATATTATTAAATATGAAGTGACGTTTTTGTTTTATTGTTTTGTTCCTGACGAATGTAGGTAGTCCAGCTTTGGTATATTGTTTGTTATTGGTTTCTATAAATGATCTTCAACTCACCATTTTTGTAAAATTACTACAATTGATTATTTATTCTATGTATGATACTAACTCTATTCGTATGGGGGATGCCCCCAAAACAAATAAATAAATAATTATTATTATATAATTTTAAATCTCAAAACTACTGGTAAATCTGCTTACAGTGATCACTTTGCGATACTTGATTTGATGGACTCAGGAAACATTAAATTGTGTATTTGCATTCTTAACTAGGATTCAAAAGTTTTTATAATCGCAATACTTCCCTATAGTATATATTACACAAGGAAGTAAGTTAACATAAAAAAAATAATACTATAAAATATGTAAACTATAAAATATTTAATACCAATTAATCTATTAGTTTATACATGTATATCTGTAATTAAAAAATATACAATCTATACGACAATGTGCCCAAACATTTTTTTCTTTTTTAATTTCTTCGCCCTCTTTTAAGACGAATTTTAGGTGAACGAGATCCTCTAAATCAGCACACTTAGGGAGGAGTGATCTCGTTAAGTACTTGGCTTTGTTTATCTAGGGCTTAACAAACACTTCTGTTTACCAGCTCAACTTAATTCCTCCAAGTACCAAGTTTAAACCGGAGTCACCACGTAATCCTCTACTCACCCGATATTAATTGGCTAATACTCCAAAAGATAATTCAGCGATCGCTGACCCATATCGAACAAGAGTGTGGAATACCATTGCAGAAAATATTATTATTTAATTTCATATCTCTATTTAGAATGTTTTAACATGACTATGTTAATTAATGTTTCAGCCCCATAAATAATGTTCATAATTAAATTTATATGTTTATGAATGAGATTAAAAAAAAACGAAAAATTGACAAAATACAGAAACAAAATTGAAGATTTTAAAAACAGGGATCCGGCCTGGACTAGTTTATTACAAGATATTACCAATAGTTCTCACGAGTGGTATTTTTGCCAATTTTTTTTTCTACACCAAACACATGTTTTTTTAATAATTTTTTGTTGTAGAAAAATAATTTATAAATTTGTTCTTTGCATAACTATAATAAAATGCTATAAATATAAAATATTATTTTAAATAAACTATTTAAAAAAATGTGGTCATCACAATAACAATAAAAAAAAAAAGATTTTTTCATTATCGTTCTTTATGAATTCTTAATTGTATCGTATAAAACAATGTTTCAACTAACAATTATTGCATAAAAAAACTAGGAAAATACCGAAATATTAAAAAAAATAATCAATTAAATTGGAAGAAAATGTAAGATTTGTCTACGATAGTAAAAATGTATTACTAAGTTTTTTTTTTCACAGTAAATAAGTGAAAATCTAACAAATCTAATATTAAAAATTAAATTTATGTAAAAAAACATGTAACCATAAGAACTTTTTTTAAATTGATAGATTTATTTATTGATAGATATTACAATCTGCCACACAGTTGTGGGCAATAGGTAATAGTGATGAATGATCTCGTACATACTAAAATAAA
>NW_027112807.1:8443-44780 GCF_000696795.3 Halyomorpha halys
ACTCTTAAAATATATACAAACAAAAGAATAGTAAGAACCATAAGAACTAAACTTAACAAAATATTGTCACATATTAATATTAATTATAAACAATATTATATACTATTAACTTCTATACAGTCCCAACGTGTTTTCAGGGAAATATGACAAAAATACTGATTCAGAGATTACTTGCTGAAATAAATATTTGGTTAAAAAACTAATGAACGTAATATATTAGTAGTAAATCTTATTACTTTAATATCCGTATTTCGAAACATGAATAAGGAAAAAGGCTGAAAAAAAGCAATATTGTTCATAAAATACTATAGGGTATATGTCAATATTGTATTGTAATCTATCTCTCTTGAAAAGTAGGAGTGGCCTGGCTCAGTATTAAGGCATAGTGCAACTCCACTGTTCGAATCCGGCTGTGACACGTATTATTTATTCTGGTACAAGAGCGGTGAGTCAACTAATTGGGTTCAGGAGTCCTCTGGGGTCCACTCAGCCGCATAAAGTACCCTTAATTGAGGAAAAAATAGCGATTCTGACCAAATCAACTCCTTGCACTACTGTTGGTCTGGTAACAGTACTTCCTTACAAAGTACTGAACCCCCCCCCCCTTCATGGGTTGTAGCAGTACAGATTTAATTTTTAATCTATAGTAATACGGATTAGGAACTTGGTCTATTCCTTTGGTATTCTACAAATTTTATGCACTTCCAATCTCTGATTGACGCGGTAGTTTTGCTGGCAGTCTAAACAAAAGTTCGAATCTATTGAATCATTTAACTAAAACTTTTAATTGGGAACCTTTCTATCTGAAACTTTCTACTGGTCCTATTTATTTTTGCTAATCAAGAACTTATGGCCTTTCTTTGCTATGTATTAATTAGTTGATTCCCAACTTCAGACAAGTGTTTGAGTGTTCAGTTTCTTTTATGCTATGCTAAGCTTATAAATTAATATTAATAATTGGCTGATAACTTACTCTCTAAGAGGCGTGACTACCGTGCGGGTTGGGCCTTAGGTCCAAAATTTACTTCTGTTCGAAAAACCGACCGTAAATCTTCGTTTTGGAAAGATTTTCATAATATTTTCCAGTTAAACATCTGTTCTATATTGCTAAGCTTCAAGAACAGGTGTTAGCGCAACAATTGGGGAGAAAACAATATAGAAACTACAATGCAAGAGAAAAACGTTAGTTCTCAAAAGTCACTCTTTAAAAATATTTATCAGTATTAATAAATATTTTAATTTATGTAAATAATGAAATAATGGAGAGTAACATAATGGGAAATGTGCAACGGTTAACGAAACATATGAAATAAAAAATTGGTAAAAAAATCTATATATTTTTGTATTACAATATGTTATAATACTTATAATATGATATAATACATATAATATGTTATAATACTTATAACATATCTTGATAATTATAAGAATATATACATAGCCTCCTTATATGGAAACACAAGGAGACTAATAAAGCTGATATTGACGGACACGGAATCAAGGGTCATGTTTCAGGGAACCATCAGTAAGCCCTTCCAGATAAGAACAGGAATCAAACAGAGAGACAGCATCTCCCCGGTACTGTTTAACGTAGTCCTAGACAAAAACATGAAGGGAATGTGGAAGAGCAACGATAGGGACTAAAAACAAACACATCAAGTAAGATGTACGCAGACGATCTGGTCCTAATGGCAGAGACTAAAAGTGAACCAATAAAGCAGTTGAACATTTTAAAGGAAATAGCTGAAAACCTGAACCTTTCACAGATATCGTTTGAGAAAACGGAATTAATGACAACAAATTCTTTAAAGTAAGGAAAAATTCAAGTACTTTGGAAAGGTGTTGAATCAACAATCGTATCACAAAATGAACGACTGGCGGAATGGAAAAGCAAGTCTCTGCATGGGAGATTCTATAGCCAACTGAACGAAGCCTCCATAGACAAAGAGAGATCAGTTGAATGGTTAAAAGCTGGAAGGCTATTCTCCGAGAGAGAGGGATTTGTGGTTGCTATTCAAGATCAAGTGATTGCCACCAGATCATATAGGAAGCATGTGTCAAAAGACGCAACAACACTAGATAAGTGTTGATTATGCTCAGCAACGCTCGAATCAATCCAACATATCACTGGTGGATGTGGAGTGCTGGCTGGTACTGAATATCTGCAGAGGCACAACAATGTAGCCAAAATTTTGCATCAGGCTCTGGCTGTGAAGTACAACCTAATTGAAGATAAGAGCCCTTATTACAAGTACCACTCAAATAAACTCCTCCAAAAAGGTTCTCTCAGGCTATATTGGGATGAATCAATTATTACAGACCATACAGTACGCCATAATAAGCCAAACATCCTCCTTATAGACCTAATAAAATAGAAAGCGGAACTTATTGATGTTGGGATCCTCAACGATAATAATATAAGCTTCACTGTGAGAGAAAAACTGAGTAAATAAGAGAAATTGGCGATAGAATTGAAAGAAATATATAAATTGGAAGGTTTTACCACTACTCCATTCATAATATCAATGAGTGTTCTCATACCTAAATCAACAGTGGCAAGCATGAATGGTCTGGAAGTGCCTATAGACGTGCTAAGAGAGGCTCAACAGTCAGTTCTCTTGGACTCTGCACGTATAGTGCGAACATTTTTAAATATGTGAAAAAAAATTAAATTAAATATCAAGGTGGTTTGGACTGCTAGGTTCCCCACCTCAGATATTCAACCCGCAATGGCAAGAAAAACCGGATAATAATAAAAGAAAAGGATGATTATAAAATAAAACGAAATTGTAGGTCAATAAATAATAGTAAAAAATTGGTGATAAGAAAATCAATTAAATCAGAAAACAACATCAAACCTAAGAATAAAATGAATAAAAAATGATACCATTGTGGAGGCAGTCCGAAATCTCCTGTGGATTATTTTATATTTAAAAAACAATAGTACCTGAAGTACCATTATAAAAAGGTACACATAAAACTGAATTTTCTACTCCCTCCGCCCTCCCACATATAATTAGGGGTTTGCTTAGTACTTAAGGAATCACTGATTCTCGAGAACATACGGAAGACAGGTCTCCAACCCCTGGACTCCAGTTGATGTTGAGAAGTGGAGGAACTGGAGTGGGCTGGATATCCACTGGAGCAGTAACCATGAATATTTAGAGGCGACCGAGTCTTCTATATCATCCGCTCTGGGCCAAGGCCAGCCCTAGTGTCGATTTATTGCTATCATATACTGCCAGCTAACTCTGTGCAAAAATATTAGTGCCAATTATTCCGATAGTCCAAGCTCCGAGAACCATCGTGAAATAATGAGGAACAATATATAAATTTTATTACATGAAAATTATTTTTAGTGTTTGAAAAGAAGATTAACATACTAATCCACTATTTTAAAGTTTGTGCTATTTCCTGTTTGCAGTATTAACCTCCTTAGTGCTCTGCTTCCATCTGCAATATCCGGTCTCTGACGTGGTCTATTTATGCGATCTTAGAGGTGGACGGACTTTGACAGGCTGGTTTGTAATGTAAATTAATATAAAATTCATTTTAAAAGGTGATAATAAACCCTCCCTCTCCCCCCCCAAAAAAAAATCGACAAAACTACTAATTAGGATATTTATTTTACACATTAAACGAAAACATATTGCTCAGTTTATGTTTATGGAATAGTAATGGCAAAATAATGCTTTCATTCAGTAACCTTTTGATACCTGAATAGCCTAAACGTTGACTTACGAACAAATGAAAATCTATGCAACTACAACCCATGAAAGGTCAGAGGTTCAGGTACTTTGCAAGGAAGTTTTTTTTCATCAACAATGGTGATTTGTTTATGATCACTTTTAACTACAATGTTTTTCCGCAATTAGGGTTACCCACTTTGTAGAGGCTAGATGGACCCCGGAAGGGACCTCTAGCCCACAGCTCAGTAACAGAATAAATGATTAACTGCCAAAGCCGGATTCGAATCCGGGCAGTAGCAGAGCGTTATACTAACTGAGCGACACCGCACCCCAATTTTAAAAAATCCACAATAAGAAATCCCTGCAGATAGAATGTTTAGTACATAAAATGAAAGAATAAGGAGAACAAAGTAATTAAGTAGTGTAATTTTAAGGTGTCTCAGCACGTTTGTCAAACAATGGCGAATTCTGGCTTTGCACAAGCGTGTGAATAAGTATATTGGCTTGCTTGGTACAAGTTGGCCAGAATTTATGGCCCACCCGTTGAGTGTCGGTTTTTGGGCTGCATCCTCACGTTTGTGTTCAGTTCGCATTGTTTTAGAACTGCCAATAGATGAATATTTGTGCTCTCTGTGTTTTAATTAATTAAATAATTTCCCAAATCTTTGGATTCAATAGTTAATTGTAATTTAAGATGGTATATTTTAAACTTCTGTCGATTTGTTGCAAAATACATTGTCGTATGATACGATAATTTAAGAGGATTTTACAATAAAGAATTCTACAATATCAAAAAATTATTGTACCGTCAACTGTACCAATGCTAATTCACATTCCGGGAATGATATTGAAGCCGTATCTGGAATTTTTATTAATGCAGAAATATTCCAGGATAATAAATTTGCTTAAAAAATAAAGATTCCAGGAATTATATTCGATATGAAAATGGAGGAGATAGGGATACAATTCGATGATACCATCTTCACAACCTTTGTCAAATATTTGGTTTTCTTTCCTCCTTTTTTTGTCCCCTCACGGAGCCTGATCTGAATTTTTATCCGACCATGATGTCCAATAAGAAAAAGCTTACAATAAAAGCCACGTGCTCACTCCGCAAGGGAATTCATGTTTATCAAGGGATTCTTTTTAGTAGATTTTTTTTTATTTTAGAAAATTTGCCTCTCTAGAGAGGAGCTAAAAAAAAAACACAGAATATTTTTAAAAATTTTACGTTCATGTACATATTCATGTGTTTCTTTTAGTTATTTGGATATTACAGAGAATAGCGACAAATGTAAAGGCTCAGTATTTCAAATACCTAGAACTAAAACAATAAAAAAAAAAATTAAAAGAACATAAAAATAAATATTTAATAAATTTAAGTGTCTAAACATAATATTAGTCAGTGCTAATTACATTTTTCTATAAAGATTATATTATTAAAAACAATTTCAAATACTTTAATTGAATTATTAAAAATTGCACATTTTAGAATGATAACCACAAAGCCAGAGGCTTCAAAAAATATTTTAAAATTTATCATCTTTTTTTTCGGAAAACATCATACGTTATTAATATTTCTGTTTTTTATTTTATTTTTTATTGATTGAGTGCAATAGTTTAAAAAAAAAATGAGACGATTTTTGGAAAACGGTATAAAAATTGTTACTTCTGATACACATTGCTGTATTTTGATTATTTAAAATATTACTGTTAAAAAAGAATTTATATGAAGTTATTTGACTATTGGTCAACAGGTTTAGGTCATATTAATTGTCACTATGTAGAAAGTACATTTTCGCACATCTGTAATATTTCACTATCATGACAGTACTACCAAGACAGAAAACTTTCAGGAGTATACAAACCTTATAATACAGCTTACTTTATAGAGCTTACATTGCACACAAATTTATTTACCATTTCATATATTTTGGCAAAATGAAACTTTATATTTTTTTCCTACCCAGATACCAGAGGAATGAAAAAAGATGTTACGGAAAAGCTACGAAAGCCGAAATAACGAAAATAATATGTTAACAAAAGTACTAGATAAAGTAATTCGACGATGTAGGTAAGTTGACGAAAAAAGTTTCGATACCTCTTATTATATCATTACAGGCTTACAATCTTTCTAGTAAAAAAAATTAAATTAAATTAAGTATGTATAAAAGAGGACCTGTTAGCTGACCGGGCTGGGGCGAGAGTCCCAGAGTGCTCGGTTCAGAAGGTTGTGAGTTGGATTCCCACCAGGGCTGGTCAATATTTAATACGCGGCGGCCCCAAGAAATCAACCTTCACATTCCCACTCTGGGGCTGTTAGGTCCTCAATGGAGGACTTGAGCAAAAAAAAAAAAAGTAAATAAAAGGTATGTATAAGCTAAATGAGTAAAAACATTAACAGTAGAATACAAAATAATATGACAAATTATGCAAATGTGTTTGTTGACTAGAGACCTGATTTTCAGTAGTAAAAAATCTAAAAACTTCAAAATGTGCAAAATTGTGTAATAAAAATTCAAAATGTGTAAAATTGTGTATAGATGATAAACTATTAAAAAGATATGATTGTTCTGTAATTGAAAAATTAGAGAAAAAGACAAAAAAATAAGAACAAAACAACTAGTAACTGATTAATATAATTTTGAAAATACTTGTGTCAAATTGTGTATTTATTTATTTTTTCTTTTATGTTGAATTCGACTCTTCACATTTCAAACAATTAACCTTATATTTTTAGATTCTAAACTATAAATGTATTTTAGAAAATAAAAATAATTTGAACTCGGGTGGCCTCAACACGTGTATTTCCGTCAAAAAAATCGACGCTTAAATTTAAATTTAAAGATCGGAATACTTTCCCTTGCTATATATTCTATATATAGGTAAATGAAATTAAAAATCAAAATAGTGTTAAAATAGACCTTTTGTGTATTTATTTATTATTATTATCATTTTTTTTGTCATACTCCATTACCTTCTAGGTAGCTCCATTACCTTCTTTCGTTATTTCAACAAAAAATTGAGATTCTTGTAAATATTTTTAATCAATTATACTCGTATATGACCCATTTTGATCTATTACATATTGCCATCTTACAGGTAATTTTTTTAATTCCGTCCTCCCAGAACTTCTTAGATTTTTGCGCAATGAACTCCTCTATGAGTGCTTTGCAGTTATCGAGCGAATTAAAGTGTTTCCCGCAAAGTGAGTTTTGAAGGGCCCGAAATAAGTGAAAATCTCTAATGCTGGACGCTTTTGCTTAACTCGACGCTTGCATGAGATACGTTAAGGGTTTCTGCGATATCCCGTGTCGTAAAGAGTGGGTTGTCAATGCTTGAATTTGGTCATCAACAGTTGAAGGACGACACGAGCGCTTTGCGTTATAGTCAAAACTTCCTGTTCTGAACCGAGCAAACCACTTACGGACGTTGCTTTCTCCTAAGGCATCATTGCCATACACACTGTAAATTTTGATAACCGTCTGTGCAGCGAATTTCCCTTTTCGGAAATAAAAAATGATTAAATGACGAAAATGAGTTTTTTTTTTTTTCAAAATGAAAGTTTTCATGAAAACAAAATTTTTATAGATTGTCTCTTTGAAATTGGCCTGAGGGCCGAAACGTTCGAGAGCTTTTGAAAATAAAAGTTGAGAGTAATTTTGATCAAAATTGTGCATGTTAATAATGAAATAAACCATTATAATAAATCATTAATCTATTATTGACCAAGTTAACATGATTTTATCAAAGCAGAGGGGATTAAATTGAAATATTGAAAATTGCGCTACGAACTTATTTTACAGCCCAATATTTATTACTTAGCAACGGATTCACTATAAGCTATACCCAAAATTAGTTTTGTTTGCTATTTGTCGTATTAATAATTTCAGCTTTTTATTTATTTTTATTAGCAATCATCGATTCAAACGTTTCACATTCATTACATAGATAAAAGGTACGAAATGAAATGTACCTAAATTTTAAATAGAAATGTCTTTTAAAACTATTTTTAATCAAGGATTTGTTTTTAATTAATATCAATTGACATTCAAACGAGTTTCCATGGGGTTGAAACCTGGTGGTATTAGGACATATTTTCCTGTGGTACACTTATTGATTGCCCCCTCCACCCCACTACACAATAATATTTACGATCTGAATTGGTTCCCACGGCCCAACGTTTAGAAAACGGCGACTTCTCTGTTTACACTCAGCCAACAGTCCATTGAAAGAAATAATATATTGTGTTTCCAGTGGTTTCCAATATGAAATACCGACTGGTTTTATTGTCAAAAAAATAATGGAAGCAATTTGTTTCTAGAGTAAATAAATGAAGTTTTTTTTGTTTTGTTTTTTTAATCGATAAAAGCTAATGAAAGAAAACTGGGCATTTTTTTTTAGTTTGTACACAATGTTTTAAATATTGTTGTACATAGATAAATGATTTTATGACAAAATCAGGCTGTACGTATCAATAACTAATCACTCAATGACTTATTAATCAATGTGCTTATCAAGCTGAAATTGTTACTTCGTCCCCTTGCTCTCCAAATGTGCAAAAACGTTACGTTGAACATTTCGGGTTCTAAGTGATTTATAAAAAATTACATCTAATGCAAAAAAAATATATATATTTTTTTTCAATGATTCGAATAACATATACATCTTGAAACTTTAATTCTTTAGTAAAAAATTTAAAATCACCTAGATCGGACAAGTATTGGTAAAGATTTGAACTTTGGATCCATGTATATCTTTTATCTTGGCGACGGCCAAAAAGCCGAACTGAGTGGGTTGAATTTTTTTTCATGGTGGTCCCATAAAATGAAAATAATTATTATAAATTACTTTATAAGCCGGGCAACCTGAATTGAGGAAAGTGTGGTAGTTCAGCGTGATAATTAACAACCATTGTTCAGGAAACAGTACTTCCTTATTTAATAAGCCCCTCCGCACTCTCAATGGGTTGCAGAGGTACAAATTTTCATTTTCATTTTCTTTTAATACCTATATTATATAAGTTATAACTATATATTATATAAGTTAAATATTTGAAGAGATAGAACATACCTACCTACCCAACGCTGATCGAAGTTTTAATATAATATTTCATTAAATTGTAAATTTTAACGTTAAAAAAAATAATTGAAATTTATATAATCATATAATTTTTACAAAACTTTAAATAAATAAGCCAAACATTAACTCGGATTAATAAGTAAATTTACCTTTGCTAAAGCAACTGACTATATTTATGTTGGTAATGTTGACGATATGAGAATAACAGCCACGACAATAAATTGACAACAGATCAGGTTACACCAGTCAACTCTTAAAGCCACCCACGCTTTTGCTGGCGAGGTGTATAGCAAATACAAGAGTATCAGTCTCCATGTCCTTGTATCCTATTCAGCGTAGATTAATAACTCCATTGTTCTATAACAAGAGACTACTAGATTACTCGTTCTTGGGGTGTTAATCTTAGTTAATTGATAGGTAATGAATGATTTTACAGTTGAATATTAGTTAAAAACCGATTACGAAGAATGTTGGGGATATTACAGGTAATTTCTAAGATAAATGTAATACTTCGAAGTATTGAACTTGGATAATAGGATCTTTCGGAGAACACAGTTTTTGGGGTAAATTCCTTCATAGATATTGACAGCTGATATGCTAGAGAAACACATATTGTAAAGAAGAAAATTACATATATTCTATTCCATCTACTAAAAAGAGAGAAAATAAATATATATTCTTGGAGATAGACTTACAACAAGAATTTAGGAAGAAAATAACGCTCTCTACATAAAAGAAATACGTTAATCAAGGATGCAAGTGACTGTATAAAAATATTTTTCACAATCGCCATGCAGAGAGGCGTAAAACATAACTGACATGTTTGGTGAGAGGACATGCTAGAGAGAAAGATGGCAACAGTACTCCAAGAGGAGAGATCGAAAGGCTATAAAAGAGAGTAGGATTTTATTGCAAAATAAAGGCTGTAAAAGTTGCTTATCAATTGTAAAAAAAATAAGAAAATTATAGACAGTGAGGCAAATAATACTGAAATCAGGATATATTTTTTTTTTGTTGGTTTATTCTTGTTTAAAGGCGTAAAACCTTTTGGTCATCAACGCCTATTGACTATTATAATTAAAAAGATAAATACACACGCACATACAATTACTCACGCACACTTAAAAATATTATTAAAAAAATATGAGATAATAAAATAAAAAATTAGAATTAAAACCAAAGAAATACTATAATTTGGAAAGGAAATAATGTGATTTTAATCATTTAAATACCAATACGACTTTATCTTTCTCATCGGTGACAGCTTCAGATAAATTTGGGGTCAGTCCTATTCTGCTTAATGTTGGTAATGAGTAGTGAGGGCACTCTTCAAAACTATGTTTAATCGTGAGAGTGGACTGTAATATTGAAGTGGCATGTTGAAGGTGGCAGATTTCTGATTAGGTGAGAACGCGTGAGGACAGCATAGTCTACTCTTAAGTAAGTTAGAGCAACTTCCTTCCTGCCGCAGCTGCGGTAGGATTTCGACCAAGGTTATACTTATTTTTTATTTCTTTTAATTTATTCAGAGAGCCTTCACTCCACATGGCCTGCCGTTTTTTTGATATTTTTATTTTAACAGCTCTACTGAGTTCTGATGGATAGTTTTTTTTTTTTAGAATGAATTTACCTCTTCTACTTTTGCCATGATTTTTCTTTTCTACCCTATTTTTATTACTTTAATGAGTACTAAACATAGTAAATAGTCAAAATTAATTCTGTCCACCATAGTTGGGAGGCATAAAACAATGCCCCTGTTGAAAAAGGTTTAATTAAAATTTTTTTTTGTTGTGTAGTATTACATTCTGTTTTATATTTAAAGGCAATGGTAATACGAATCATAGAACTCATTCACATGATATTTACAAATATATAAATTAAATAGAAAAATAATAAATAGAAAAAAAACTTAAAGTAAAGCAATATCAATTAATTATTGAAAAATTAATTTTTCTTCTTGAGTTCCAAATCTTTAAAATTACAAAAAACACTGAAAAAAACTTTATAGAACGTCGTTTAGCGTGAAATAAAATTTCAACGTGGTACATACAGGTATAGAACACGTGTCAGTACTATTGCTGAGATATACTCGATGTCTGATGACATTTTAATAGTTTTCATTACACTAGACAAAAATTGCTAAATCATTTTTTTTTTCTCCTCTAGAGCTCTTGGACTAAAAATTCTCCCATCCCATTGATTTATCTGTAGATTCAAGACAGCTTTAAGCTGTATAGAACTCTTATTAATCTCTCTTTACAATCAATTGAAACCATTCGGAGATATGAAACGGGGGATAAACGATTGTATAGAAAATTTTCAAGGTGCACTATAATTTTTTTTTAAATGGGTAAGTAACGCGGTTGAGAAAGAAGCGCCGGGATCTTCCAGATCCCTACCCTTTCCACTAGCGGGATGAAAAGCTCGGTTTGGAGTTACCCAGACGGAATACAAATTTTGTAAAATATTATTTTACTTTAATTTTTTTTTATATTTATTTACTATTATTATTTTTTCCTTCACTTCAAGTTCTTATTTTGCTCTAATTTTATTTATATATTTGTAAATATGGTGTGAATGAGCTCCAACATATATATATTACTATTGTCTAAAAATATGACAGAATGAAATATTACAAAATAAAAATATATAAAAACATTCTCAAATGTGTAGCAAAAGTACAGGAATTTTGGAAATCACTGTATTGGACATCCTATTTGGAAATCCACTCACTCTTATTCGATGGTATATTTCACTGATAAGATAAGGAGAATCATAAAGCTATATTAAATTTTCGATCTCTCAAATAAGTTCGTCTAAAATTTTAATAAAACCCGTAAACACAGCTAATATATAGCATCGAAGTATTAAATTCAATTTAATGTTATAAATTATAGCAAAAGAAAATGGAGAGGGTAGCAAGAAATTTAATTACATTTCTGGAAGAGAAATACAGATACCTATTCCGTTGCTAATTAGAGATAAGACTTGGGCTACATCAGAGGGAATTACGATACTGCTATCAGATTAGATCACAGAGTTAATTATAAACTTCATAACATTAAATTTAACGTATTTTATATATATTTGTTTATTTTTGTTATTAATATCTCCTAAGAATATTACGTGGATTAGTACATTAAATAAATTGCTAACCAGCAAAAAGTAGTCCATCTAATTAAAAATAATTTAATCGATAAAAATTTCTCCTCACCTTAAATTTCTTCCTTAATTGAAAATAAAATAAATCTCTATAATTTAGTTACATCAATTACATGCATGTGTTGTTCACAAAGTAATGGAAATTGTGTAGTTAAAGTTTTTATAGATCTAAAAGTACACGGCTCATACACACAAGAATTGAGTGGTGGATAACATAAATTATGAATATATGATAGAAATTTCAAATAAAATACATATGCATTGATAATATAAATTAAAAAAAAATTAATAGTAATTGGTAGTTCATTTAGTTTAAAATAGTTGTTTCAATTCAACAATTTGAACTTTATTACATTGCTATATTAATAAATATATACATTTTTCAATACTATTGTTCATTATTACTTACTTTTTTTTTATTTTAATATTAGAAGATATATTATGATTTATGATTTGCTTAAAGATTTATTTTAGATGCCTTTTTATTCTCAATCTTTTTTTTTTTTTACATTGAATATTTTTAATTTTCATTTAAACTTAATAAGTAAATATTTTGTAACTATCGTTAGTTAATATCTTTTTTTTTTTTCATTTTATTTCATTAGAAGTTAGTTACCTTATGATTAATGACATGACAGATGGTGTTATTTATTTATTTTTATAAAACATTATTGGATGTACATAATATTCATTTTAATGTTGTAGTTATTTAAACTTTTCTAATGCTAACATTTCTAACTATTTCTTTTTATTAATTATTTATTACTGTATCATTATTTTACAATTTATTATTAGTAGAGATATTTTTAAGTTGTTTTATTATATTATTATTTTTTTAACTATGAATTTAACGAAGGTACGAAAGCCAATTTTAATGTAACGGCTCCTCACACCTTACTTTCAAACGGTGAATAAAATATTTTAAATTTAAAGTAAATAAATTTGTTCTTAAACCTTAAAATATTGGCTATTATATACCTATGAACGCCTGAGAAATTGTGAGGATTCTATGCTGACCTATGTAATTAGCAGACATTTTTTTCTGTTTTATTTCTAACGTTTCGAATCGCATAATAAAAAATCATCAGGGCTAAATATTAAAAATAGCAGTAGCTCTAGCAGGAAAATATTACTTAAACTTAGTACCAACCTATAGAATTAGAGGTAGTATTTAGTATTTAGTAACCTCTAGAATGTTTTATTATACTTTATAATGCTGTAAATGTCTATTAAGTAACGTATAAATCTTGTAGTACAATGTATTTATATAATATTGATGTTTTAATATATTATGTGTATTTTTATTTTTTATAAATCTAATATATTTAGATAATTGAAATTATATTGAATACATGACTAGTTTCTCTAATAAAACTGTTTGAGTTGTAGTTTTAATTATTTCTCTGATATACTGGTGACATATGCTGTATGTGACCGTCAGGCTTAAATAAGATACATTTCAAAGGTACTTGATGATTCAAAAGCCTACGTCACTGTAAGATCCTGCGTTAAATACTCTTTCCAGAGCATTAATAAATTTGTTATTTATTTCTGATAGTAAGAAATGCAAAGAAAGTGCTAAGAATATGGCTTTTTGGAAAAAAAAAAAAATTTTTTTTGCTACCACCTACCCGGTACATTTTGACATACTGACGGGGGAGAGAAGATTAGCCAACAGGTTACAAACTTGTTCTAGCCAGCGCGGGATGGGGCTTCATTCCGTTGGGCAACTATGAAATAAAAGTAAATATTTGCATATACCAACTTATTTGTGGAAACGCCTTTTATTGAAAAGAAAAACATGTGCAGAATATATATTTTTTCCATATTTTATAGTTACTCAAGTTAACTTTACGTCTCTACACCACTCCCCTCTTCACGAATCAATTGATTTAACCACGATTCGTATATTGGAGGGGGGTTGATATAAACTCTATAAAACAAAAGATTTTCTTTTGTTAACATTCTTGAACGTGAGTAAAATATTTTTTTTTAGTAAAAGTTATTATTATTAATTGTTTTCATTTATTAACTTTGCTCATCCCATTACATGTCTAAAACGAGAGTCTTTAATTACCATACAGTAAAATGCAATTTTAAATTATCAAACAAAAAGTTTTGATTTATTTTTTTAGGGAATGCATTCAAAATGTATTACCGTATCCCTGTCCTAATGCTAGTAGCAGCATTTTTGCAAGGTAAACTCAGTCTACGATACACTCTATAAAATGTCACATTTTAAATTTTAAAAAACTCTTTTTTTGATTAGATGTACCACTAATCAAGCAAATTAGCAATATAAGCTGATTAGTCGGCTTAGGCGCGATACTACACCATAGACACTGCCATAGTTTCACCAAACATATAACTAATTATAAATAATCATATGATAATCTTAATAAAAAATATATCATATTTTGCAAAACAATCTAATAGAATTTACAATTAAAAAAGAGCTGTTCAAATAGTTTACAAAGAATAGCATGTATAGATAAAAATATCAACAAATTATAAATAAATTTTCTTGAACAGAGCTTCTTAATTGGCTGGTGATAAAAAAAAAGCCTTATATTTTCTACAGAAGCAGTTTGAAATTTTTAATATCATCCTTGCTTATAATATTGAATAATGAAAACGTTTCGTTGAAAATGATATTAAAAATTGAATGATGTGTCTCTTTCTTCAGAATGAGACTGATTATTGTAATAACTAGTGATTTGAAAACTTTAAACTGATCTTTAGTAAAAAGAATAAAATATAACTGCTAGGCTTAAATAGTAATTAGGTTATTGTTAATTATAAGTATGCTAGTTTGGAGACGCACAAATAATTGAAAAAAGTACCTATGGCATTAAAAAAGTTCATAGATAATGGAGCTTAAAGAAAAGAATATAGTCTTTTAGAAATTAAATAATCTTTACTTACAATTATACAGGTTCAGTTACCGCCTAAAACCGTTAAAGTTATTTACTGAACACTTCAAGACGAGGAGCAAAAGGAAGTGATAAATTTGATTATTACAAACACTTCACTCAACAAACAGATGAAAACATTCAATTATCCCCTCTTTTCAAGGAGCAGTCTGTCCCAACTCCGAGTCTAGTACAGTCGCGAAAATTGAATCGTTTAAAATTAATTTTCACATTAAAATATAATATATTTTTTCTTTTTAAAGTTCCTCATTACGAAAAATTGATTGTTGTTATATAAATAAAATTGGTTTTTCCCGGCTATACTGTAGGAAAAAGGCGGACAACTCTTCAGTGACGCCATATTAATTGAAAATGTTCGCTATAATCGGCGTCGGTTTTTTTGTTAAATACAATGAAAGTGATTCTGTTTTTTTCTTTTGCGAAAATTAGAATTTGTGTCGGAGTGAGTCAGTATCAGTATAATATGTGAGTGTTCATCAAGAGAATTTACAGAATTTAGGACTATGAAAACTTCCAAATGGTGAGTGGGGGATATATGAACAAAGGGACATATGAACATATTTTAAATTTCTTTTTGTATTCTCATATGCTCATAAATCGTTTCTAAAAAGTTATATGAGTCTATTTATCAGATTTACTTAATATTTCTGAATGAAATTTATACTTTAATAATTATAATTATAAAAAAAATCAATACAGTATGTTCTCAAGAAATAAGTAATTGTCTCTAAAGTCTAAATGTTTTAAAGTTTTTTCATTAAAGAAAAGAAAAGAAATTGTCAATCTTTATTTTGGAAATGATATTTTAAACTAAGTTAATACTAGAAAAGAATCCAAATAAATAAAAAGTAATTATTACATTATTACATTCTAATCTTTTATATGAAAAAAGAAATTGGCCCATTCTAAAATTTGTATGAGTTTACTTTAATTATGATTATTATTATTACTTGTGATGATAAATGGATTTTAATTTTTTTCAAAATTAAAAAAAAAATTTGCACATTTTATCCAGAATTAACAATTTAAAAAACTTTATTACAAACTTATTGTTTTGTATTTCTGTATTATTTCATTACTAACAGCTTCTTACAACTTAAACTTTTAATTACATAACACAGAAATCTTACTCTAAATCATTTTTTGAGATTTCTTTGGCTCAATGATTCTTCATTAATAAAAATATTTTATAGTTTTTGGTTTATTTTATTTTGCTTCATTTGTTTTATTTGAAATCAAATAAAAAAAACATTAAACATAAAAATCAATAGTAAAACATATTACTCCTGTTATAACAGTTCTCATTTACTATTTTTTTTAGCTTATAGCTTACTTCTATACATTTCAATTCTACATAAATCATGTATACTTCACCTTGTTCAGATTTCACTCCATAAATCACATGAGTGTATTCTTATAATTTTATTTTCAAAAGCAGATTATGAAGCTGTGTATTTTTTTGATGAATTAATATTTTATTATACAACGCTAATATAAGATAGCTATTACTTATTAAAATTGTTTTAAAAGCTGGTCTTAATTGAAGACAATTTCTATAATAGTTATGCAGCAAATATGTTAACAAAAGAAATATTGCACGCACAGAATGAACACTGCAACACTGCTCAAAAATTCTGTATTATCTTTAAATAACATAATGCAAAAAATAAGATCAAAATATTTCTGTTTCAGGTGAGTTTGATTTCAAGAGTGCATGCTGAGTTATTGGACTTACCGCAAATCAATAGATTCTTTTAAAATGGATCTACAATCTTGAAAAAGGCAAGTTAGGATTGAGGTATTTGGTTTATATTGAGATATTGATTGTGTAATGTTTCAAATGTGAGATGTCTTCGATAAGCAATACATTAATACACATGTTACCAACATCAATGATTAATGATCAGGTTCAGTTTCCATTTTTATATTTTATTTTCTCCTACATCTTCATAAAGTTAACATTTCGAGACAGCACTAGTTCTGAGGAGTGAGACTCGTTCATGAGGTATTTACTATTTTTGTCTTAGTATCATCTGAGAATAAAAATTCATTTTTGTTTTTGAATATGAAAGGTTTATAAAGTAAATTCTCAAGTTATTTAGTAATTAGGCTCAAAATCAGGAAAAAGAATTATTTAAAATTAGAATAAAAATATTTGAAGATTGTTCTAAGGTACAAGTTAATTTTTTTTTTACGATGATATATATTTTGTTACATGGTTACAAGTCGTAATCAGCTCGTTTTTAAATGAAGATCTATTTGTTCATGAGGTATGGTAAATAGATATTACCCAAACTTGTTGCTTTTTATTACCATTTCTATTAATGTGGTGCATGTTTCTTTCATGGAAAAGGAAATCAGAGAGGGAAAGGCAACTATATGTAGACGATCTCCTTGTCTGTAATCCTGATAAAATCCCTGATATTTTATTTGCCTTTAATTCTTACTATCCATTTTATTTTTACTGTAGAACTTAACTTCGAAAATAATCACTCCCTTCCATTCCTTGACCTCCTCATCATAAGAAACCCAGACAACACTATATTCACTGACTGGTACAATAAACCAACTTAGATTAGATTTTTATTCAGGGCGATCAACATCTAGGGTATTACACCCTTTACCAACTTACTCAGGCAGACTTTTAAACTACCACTCCCACCATCCTTACCATCAAAAAAATTAACATACCCAAAAATCTTATTTACCAGTGCCTTTCCCTCTTTGATTCCCTTTTCCATTAAAGAAATATTCATAACAAATAACTTATCCCTCCATACCATTTCTATTGACATTCAGCTGAATTATCTGGATTTTTGTAGGATGATGAGCATGGAAATCAATTTTTTAAAAATTTTAATAGGAAGTAATAGGAAATAGATATGTATTGATGTTTCTACCTCCATCGTAAAATATAGTAAAGAAAAGTGTAAATTAGAAATAATGAACTTGGAAATTATGAAACTATTTATTGAACTCAGAATAGAATGTAATATAAAAAAAGTTAGAACATCATATCGCTGCTCAGGAAAAATAATAACGCAAATGTAAAATTTTGTGAAATTGACTCTATTCAATAAAATCATCTTAATGAGAAGGATGAACCAGGTGTGCTGCAACCAATTTAGTAATCCTCGGCTCTATTTTTGTCAGCAGTAATATTGTTGACTGTGACACTTGTAGTTATTCATCACTTCCCAAATGCACCTGTGGCCTCTGCAGCGCACACCAGGGGGTGGTAGCACCTACTTTGGGAATCACTAGACAGTTATACTTCATCCATCTCTGCATATAGTTTTGCATCTTTCTACAAAGACATAAAAAGTATGCACACACACAAACACATAAAAAGTGGCTTCAAGAATTAAATTTTCACAGGGATTACATAATATGCAAATAATTGGTATGAAATAAACCTCTAGTAGATTATTTTATTTTAGGACTGGTATTTGTAAAGTTTTAAAGGTACATCTGGTACATTCAATTTTATTGTTAATGTTAAGACTCTTCATAAATCTTAGATTAATCATGTTATCCTAGTTTTAAGCTTCTCACTCAGTATTTAATTTTATAAATTACAATACTTTGATCTATCATTGAATAATCTTTCTATATAAATCAGAATATTGTTTCATCTCTGAAGTTGTCTGAGTTTATCCATATCGGAAGTTAGCAAGAACACTTGCTAGATACTCCCCTATAAAGGAAATCCACTTTTGATGATAAATATTGCTTTAAGTTTAATTCCATAAATTCTATAGGATCGCTTATGACAGTATAACTCTGAATGAAAAGAGGGCTGAGAGAGCAAGATCACCGTTCCAAAAGCACTATACAAAATATTTCTAAATCACAACCAGAATACATAAACAAGTATATGTTTTTAAATTATTGAAAGGACAGAAGCTCATCTAAAAGGGAAATGTTATATTTAATTCATGTTACGTAATTTACTATCACTGTTCCATAAAGATCTGAAAAAAAAGTTGTACAATCTTATATAGAAATAAAAAAATATTTTGTGAATAAATCAAAAGTGTTCAATAAGTATTAGAATGGCTTTTAGTGGTTCATTATGAAGTAGAAGTACATATTTCAAACTATGAAAGGCAATATATATCAATCGATACTATTTGTCATCTTTAAAGCAGTAACCTTAAAATTTAGTTTCCTGGAAGTTCAGAAATTATTCTTGCCCAAGTGTGAAAAAACTACATATCATTGAAGTTTTGTCTCTTAGTGTATTTTATGAATTATTTGTCAATGTTACTGTAGTTACGTTGAGATTCGCAATTAATTAATGGGAGGCTGGAAGACACTTCTGGGGAACACCCAACTTCTAAAAAGGGTATACTTTTAAATTTGGGGAAATATCTAGTTGTTGAGTCTGATTCCGACCAAATTACCTCCCTGTACAAGTGTTGATATACTTCCTTAAAAAAGTACTGAAATACCCTAATCCTTTATTGGTTGTAGTGGTATAGGTTTTTGTAATTCAATGTAAATGAACGGTGTGGAGCTAAAAAACATGACAAGACCAGATTTTGAACACAATAGAGTTTTTTGCAAAATGCTCCTTTGTTTCCATTATTTTAAAATCTATTTATTGCATTAGTTTGTCTAACAATATGATTAAAACACATTTGCACCTAATATTAAAAAATATGAACAATATAAAACATTTAATATGGATTGTAGAATTTTCTGAAATTTCTGTAGAAAATTTTCATTATGAAGCCTGCCATATTCTTACGTCAATCCCTTCATATGTTCTAAATAAACATAAACGATACCAAAATGTTGTATATGATGATAATTTATTAACACCTGTGGACATTTAGTACAATAAGTACTACTTTTACTGAGTAATCTTTGTTTCATATGTGCTATACAATTATTTTTTCCCAAAAGACATACTCTTTGTTACTTATTCGTTGAATTAATTTTTTTTGTTTTCCGATATTTACTTTATTTCTACTTTAAAAAAAGAACCAATTATGATTTAAATATCAGATTTTGCTTATTAAGAAATGTATCTTCATTTACATAATAATTTATGACAGAGATACCCTATTTGTTTGTTAGATAGAATTAAAGTTGTTACTGAATTGACTTAACTATTTTAATAGTGGGTAATATTTTGGGTTCATTCGCCTTACAATATTGATGATCTGTTAATAGAGTTCTTACCCTATCAATGTAGGGGGTATAATAGATAACTTGCTTATGTATGAAGTTAATAAAACCTATAGTCAATGATTTCACTTGGCAAGTACTCATATTTTTCTTTCAAGTTTATTTCGATCCAGACGGAAGTTGATTATAGATGGAAAATCACATTAACAACACTTACATGCTGGATTTCAAGCAGTATTGCTTTGAATAAAAAAATTCTGAAGAATTCTGCCTTTTTTGTTCGACTTTTTTGAAAGGTAATATTTAAAATAAAGACACTAATAATATACTTTCAGTTGGTGTGTCCATAAAAATAAATTTAGCAATAAAATAAAGTAATCAACTTTACTTATAATGTCTGTTCACAACTATATTAACATACTGAATAAATGTTTTTCTCATAAAATATTTGTACTTAATATAAATTCAATTTATAGATATTTTCTATATGTACTGAAGTTCAAGGAGTAGGTACAAAATTGAAGATACAGTCAAAATTATAACTTAATGTGGTTGAAGTTCTTCCATTAATCTTGTTTGAATTATATTACAAATTAAAAATGATTTCTTCATGAGATAAAAATTACAATATTTCTGATGAATAAATGCATTCATTTGGAATAATTATTTTTAAATAAATGCTAAGTATATGTTATATGTTAGCAATCAATTAAAATACTAGCTGTTGATTTTTAGGGCATAAAACCCAATAGTAATTAAGTCCCATGTTTCACATTTTATCTTCCTCGATACTTCAATTTATCCCTTAGATATTTCATCTTTTTTATTACTTTTTTTTAAATATTTTTTTGTTTCAATCCCAAAATTCTTAACTCTTTAAATTTAAGATATTTAATGGGTTCAAAATCATGTTTAATAGATTATTTTTTCTTAATAAAATTAATATTAATTTTATTTTGTTTTCTTAAAAATCGTTAAAATACTATTTTGCTAATTTCATAAAATTTATTTTCAGTTAAAAAGTTCAATTCATTGACAGGTAGGTATGAATAAAAATGCAGGAGATATCTTGATAACTAAGACTTTTATATTTTGAAATCTTAATTTCTATGTGTTGACCCTTGGTGAAGATGGGGAAAGGACCCCAAAACATTTTTTAAAAAATGAATAAAGACGAGAACAATGAAGAATAAATTACAAAAGGAATAATATTTATTAAAGAATAGATATATATATTGAGTAAAACATCTAATTTTAAGTAGGGTTAAATTTTGTTATCTTGGTTCATTAAAGATTCATTATTGAAATATAAAATCAAATATTGAAGAAATGTTATATATTTGTACATTAAATGTTAAATGTCTGTAACCTTCAGAGCTATAATGTTCGACTTTTACCGAATTATTATTATTTGTTTTGTTTTTTCTGGGGATGGCTCATTGTATGGGTAAAGTATTAATTACAAATCAAAATGAAATAAGAGATAGTATTTTGTCCATCCAGGCAATTAGTTGTATTGGAATATTTTCATTACTTGTAGCATGTATTTTTCGAAAGAATTAAAGTATTTATTAATATTCCTAGAGTTGTATGGAGGACAGTGAAAGAGATACCTGTCTAATGTTTGTTGGGTTAGTTCTGTTAGTCCACAGGAGCCCCACAAGTATTTAGTGAGTCCATTGTAGCAGAACGTCAGTTCCCTTTACAAAAAAGTTTTTTTTTTAACATATATAAATTAGAATGTTTTTCTATATGAATTTTTACCTTTAGAAATATATGGGTACAACACGATATCCGCCAAAAATAAACAAAAACAATTTTAATTACTAAAAATAAATGGAATTTTGTCCCGGTGCGGTCAAATAAAACTCAAATAGTAAATTGGTGTACTATTTTATTAGAGCCAACGTTTCGCCTCACGTTGCAGGGTTTCGTCAGGGCTAAAAAAAAAAGATACAAACACTTGACAACCAAAAAACACTTTAAAAAAAGTTATATTATAGGAAACGTAAAATTTAATAAGAAAAAATAAAGGTTATAAACAATGAATTAAAACGGTAATAATAACTAGTTATTATTATAGTTACTATTACCATTTTCATTTATTGTTTATAACATTTAATTTTTCTTATTAAACTTTACGTTTCATTGTATATCCCTGTTATTTTCCACTAAAAAAAATTTTGTTTGTACTTATGTCAAGTCTTTGTTCTTTTTTTTAGCCCTGACGAAGCCCTGCAACGTGGGGCGAAACATTGGCCCTAATGAAATAGTACACCAATTTACTATTTGAGTTTTATTTGACCACACCCGGACCAAATTCTATTTATTGATACACGCGGTCGATCAGAAATCTTCCAGAATTTTAATTATATATTATTTTTAGAGCGCAAAGCGTGAGAAATAAAGTATTTAATTGATTAATTTAAATTATGGTTAAACGAAGGCTTGTACTTCGCATTATCATATTTCCTCCCAGGAAGATTTTCTCTCGAAGCTTATCTCGTCTTTTCTAACGCTTCTGAAGTTACAATTACCGGTATAAGTTTGAAATTTCATTCCCACAGCAGAGAAATTAAGAAAAACAGGGTGGAATTAGGAATCTACGAAAGGGATTAAAGAACATTTTTACGATAATAACTAATTTGGATTTAAGAAGCTTAAAACGAATGAATTAGGTGAGGGCAACATTTATATTTTTAATATTAACTCTCACTCTCTCAAAACTTCATCCTTTTTTTTTTTTTAATATTACTTCATCTTTATATTGTTGTTTTGTGATCTCGGTAATTTAGTTTGAATCTAACCATTCAATGAATATATTAAAAGGGTAATCGGCAATCTTATCACAAGAAATTATTTTATTTTTATTTTTATACCAGATCGGCCTGGTGGGCCTTACATGGTTGATATAACTTATATTATATAATAATATAATAAATATGAGGGGATATAGTCATACAAATGACACCCCTAACTATATACGATGTTTTTATTAAAAGAAAAAAAATAATAATAAAATAAATATATAAGAATAATGATTCTTAATAAAAGAGGAAAGTAAAAATAATGATATTGGTACACTTAAATAATACAAACAATTGTCTTCTAATAGTAAAAAGAAACAAGTTAATTTTAAAAAGGGAAAAGAGAAGAAAAGGGAAAAATAATAATAATAATGAATAAATAAAATGAATAATAATATTAATAAGTAAATAGAGGTAATGTGACTACGAATTAATTTTATATTTATTAAAAATTTATAAAAGAATGTCCTGCAGCAGTCTGAGCTTCAGTCTTCGGGTTGAGGTTGGGTTTCCCAGGTTGTAGGTCACTGCTCCTTTAACTGTCGGCAACTGGGAGTGGAACTTCATGAACCGTTTTTTGATATAATTCTCTATTGACTCCATTTGTAATTCGCGATGCAATTGGCTATTTCTTATGAACCAAGGAGCATTAACTGCGATTCTTATATCACAAGAAAAATCACATAAGAAGTAGTAAAGATAATAAAAAAGTGTTGAGACTGTATGGATGTTATTTTTATAGCCAATAAACACATATTATATATTATAATTGGCTTAGTAATAAACCTCCGAACATGTTTTACAATCTGTTAAAAAAAAATTTAAGTACAGGTAAAAATTAAAACTTTTTTTTATCTCTGTACCTGTATTGTACTAGAATACGTATAATCCTATACGTACCATATAATTTTCTAGGAATTATTTTGTCATATACAAAAGTAGTTTTTCGAACAGGGCCATCTGCATTTCATTAAACTTATGTAATATCTGTAGTTATAAATTTAAAGGAGTTTAATAACATTGAAGGGGCTCAACGGAAAAGCGAGACAGGGGCAGGGAATTAATGCTAACAACTTCAATTATCATTTATTATAGGAGCTTTACCCAGGTCCAGGCATTCGAATTGAGGAAATGCTATTCAAAATTGATTAGATCCGCTCAAATTTTACTCAAACGTAAATGAAGCAATTAGAATCTTGACGGAAAATTAATATTAACTAATACCTTGGAATGGTTAAGCACCTGAGATAATCCCTTTGTAAATCCGCCTTAATATCGTTTTCTTTGTAGCTTAGATTGTTTAATTGTTGTATAATTAGTTGCATTTGTTGTAAACTTTTGTAAATTTATCATGGGTCCTCACAGAAATTTGCATTTATTTGTTCAAGTTTTCATAAATACAAACGTATTCCAATCAAGCTTAAATAAAAAATTTATAGACGAGAACTTTGTAACAAGAGCCTTAGGAATGTTGACAGTAACGTATTACATGATTCGAGATGTATAGTGAAACTTCTATACAACGGACATCCATGGAAAAGATGATTTTATTCGTAATAAAGAGGTGTACGTTAAGAAGGTATTATAAAAATAAAAATAAAAAAAACTGTAATACCTATAAAAAAACTATAATACTTTGTTATAAATATATAATAATCGTTCTGTATTCTGTTTCAACCATCGTTTTGTAGAACGCATAAATTATTTTGACGGTATGTCAAATTCGAGTATTATTCTGTGACTACGATGCCAAATAAATAGAAAATTGGCGACGTAGTCTTGGTGTGGAAGTAAAAGAAAGGATTATTTTTTATATTTTAATAATTGTATTTTAAGTATTTTGAAACGCAAAACCTCGAATTTAGATAAAGGCGTTCAAATTTTTGTTTTTACATAAACTGAATGCTGCATACACACACACACACACACACACACACACACACACGGATATGCTGTATACATAAGCTGAATGTAACTTACACAATAACTAAATGTCTCTTAGTGCCACTAATATCTGTCAATTTTAAAATTGTGGATTGTTCATTTATATCTCATAAATTGTACCGTTATAAAGGAGTAAAATGTCCTTTTGCCTTCGTGGGCGGGATCTTGATAAAACATTGTGCTAAGAGTGGTACCGTTATAGAGAGATGTCCGTTAAGAGGAGGTACACAGTATTTATAATTTTTTCTAAACTATTTTGATAATAGTTAATCATATTAATTTTTTATTTTAATTAAGAACGTTAATTTTAAACGACTCAACGTTTCCTATTGGTACAATTATTAATACGGTTCATCAAAATTGGTTTTAGGTCAGTTTTGGAAACTCACCTACCTGGATGGTCTTTTGTCAATAATTTTTACTCACTTTACGGTACGGAATATTTTGAAAAAAATCCCAGCCGATTACCCTTCGGTTGAAAGGAATTAAAAAAAATAGAAGCAGTTTATAGCCGGGGGAGTTAAAACGTCCCCTTAGTAAGCGCCGGTTCGAATCCAGCCTAAAGAATTTCTTTGATTTCGTGGCGGCCCCACACAATGAACCCTTTACCTTTCGTACAAAGTTCAGGGGTTTATTTTTAGGTTGAATTGAACTATTTTTATTAATATAAATAAAATAAAACGTGAGTCATACCCCAAAAATACAAAAAAAAATCTTATGATTCGTAGATGTGATTTATTTTGAGTCGGAGTATATTTTATGTATTTTTGCCAAATATTAATATCTTAATATTTATGCAGTGAAAATATCCCGTTAAGCTAGTACTGAATAACCTGATTTAGTGAAGCCCTGACTGCAATTCATTAGGAACCTGCTGAGTGCCACCCGCAAGAATGCTAATCAGATATAGCTGACAGGCCTCACCTTCGTTACCGCACGACCCGGAGAAGTTCTCTTTCTTCGCTTCTCAACCTAGGATGTCACGATGAATTATACATCCAGTTAATTGAAACTTCCTTCAGAGATGCTCTTAATTATATGAAATTGTTCTTGATTAAAGTATTGTTTAATAAATATTCCGATACCTGATTTCATTATTTAAAATCTTAAAACATAGTTATATTTTTACCTACAGTTACCGATTAATATTTTTTCCTGAATAGATATTTTATCTGATTCGAATTGTTTATTTTATAGCACTGAATATTTAAGTTAATAACATTTTTTTTATTTCAATTTTAATTTTCTCGAGTCGAAAACAATATATATATTTGATCTTTATAGCTGTACATTTTACACTACATTCTGTTAAAGGTTTTTTATATTATTTATTCTAAAGAAACTTTTAACATCAACTAATAAATAAAATATAAAGAGAAATATTTTTTAAAATTATAGTTCTTTATTACCAGATCGGCATTCAATAGTTATAATGCTGTAAATAGTTAAGAGTATTTTTCACGTGACTGTACCCTCTCCCCTCTATTATCAATGTTAAAAAAAAAAAAAAATATTAACGGGGGACGCAGTCTCGTGTAAAACAACCCTACCTATTTAAAACACTATAACTGTTAAATGAAACACATATGTTCAGCATAGTGAGCTCCTAAGTAGAATAAACAAATTAGGAATTTCACTTCTATTTTACAAAATAAGAATCTATTAGCGAAAATAAGTCAAGAAAAGCACATTAGAAGATTTGTGTGTAAAATACATTTATTTTGAATATAAAAGCTCCGAAAAAATGAAAATAGCAGATAAAAAACTGTAAAATTTTGATAATATGGCACAAGTACTAGTTTACCTCGTGTTATAGGCATAAAAAAATATTTAAGTAGTGTAACGTATAGTGAGGATTTTAGTTTGAGAATGACCAATGAATTAGGGCCGAAGTGTCACAAAATTAAAATTGTTATAAGAATATTTATTGTTGTATAGCTTTATATAAAAAATCGTGGGTGCGATGTGGTCCATAAGATTTTCCTCAATTTTATATAATTTTAACAGTAATGTAGTTTTTGAAAAAAAAAAAAAGAAGAAGAAATTTTGTGTATAAAATACATTTATTTTGAACATAAAAGCTCCGAAAAAATGAAAATAGGAGATAAAAAAAAAACTGTAAAATTTTTATAATGCTACTAGTACTTCCTCGTGTTGGAGTATGTATGCATAAAAAATATTTAAGTAGTGTAACATATAGTGAGGATTTTATTTTGAGAATGACCAATGAATTAGGACCGAAACGTCACAAAATTAAAATTGTTATAAGAATATTTATTGTTGTATAGCTTTATATAAAAAATCGTGGGTGCGATGTGCTTCATATGGTTTTCCTCAATTTTTAAAATTTTAACAGTAATGTAGTTTTTGAAAAAAAGAAAGAAAAAAATTTGTGTGTAAAATACATTTATTTTGAACATAGAAGCTCCGAAAAAATGAAAATAGGAGATTAAAAAAACCTTTTTTATTTTATATATTTCATTTTTTAACCAAGTGTAGTAATTATGTATTTGTTCGTTATCATAACTATTATAAAAAACAAATTGTTTATTTACTATATTGGATTTTTTTTCTTTTTATTTATATCCGTAACTGTCAAATACAAAATTGGCAATCAGCATATTGGCTGACTATTACATTGAATAAATTGCTAGTAAGGTCTGAGCAAATATTTAAGGCATGAGTTTAATTACTTTTCCATTGTATTGTGCAGGTTTTTTTTATTATTTAATTCTACTGCTTAAAACTACCAATATGTAAAAACTGTATCACGTATTAATTGTAGCAATCTTCTCATAGTAAGTAATAAATTAAAACGACAATGAGTACAAAAAAAAAAAAAGTGGAATTATCTGTATTCAAAAAAGAACTCGGAAATGACACTATAAATTTCGGGGAAAAATTATTGAAACAATTATTGAACTTCATTCAATAAAAATGATATATATTTTTATTGAAGAAATGGGGAATATACTTTTCATACATTAAAAGATGTATATTTAGCTTTAACTGGCAGAGACAAAGCCTTGTTTTTTTTCTTTAATCCCCCACACTCTCTTCTGCAATTGATTTCACTTCACTGTCAGGGTTAACCGCAATCTTTTCTTCTGCCCATCCTTTATTAACTTTCTCAAACATCTGTTTCTTTTCTTCTGTCATGTTTTTTTCTCTTTTTCCTCCCTAAAGTTTATGGTATTCTATTTACACACAGTTTATTTTTTTTTCTTATAAACTTTTTAGGAAGAATATCTGCATAGAGATAAAATAAGACACAGTATGTACACTGATTCTGTATGCAATTCCAAATTAGTGCATGGAACTTATATGCAATTTGTATATTCTGAATAATTTATGTAAAAAAATATATATACATAACGAAATATAACAATAGTGGTTGTTAGACTTTTTCAAAATTGTCTGAGTTGTTCTCCAATTTCAATCGGTTTCAAACTTCATATTACTTAAAAATTTATTTTATAAAAGGTTTAAGAAGTTTCAACTGTTTATGATTGAGATTAAAATAAATATTCAGAAGTTAAAAAAAATAAATATTCTCCGAAGTTTGATCGAAGACTTTGTTATCATTTTCAATTTTATAAATTTTTTTTATGACACCTTATAAAATAAATATTCAAAATACTAAAGAAAATATAATTAATAAACGAGTCATTAAATTTTAATAACCTCGAACAAAGTGAAAAGTTTTATTCAATACAGGACAAGTGGGATGAAAGCTCTCCAAATAAATTAAGAGAAATAAAACGATCGGTAAAACCATGGTCAACATCCTACCGCAACAGCCGTAGGGAGGAAGTTGCTCTAACCCGCTTGATAATAGGTCATACTCTCCTCACGCACTCTCACCTAATTAGACAACTGCCACCTCCAAAGTGCAAATATTGTCAGTCCATTCTCACGATTAGACATATTTTTGAAGAATGTACTCACTATTTGCCAATAATAATACAACATGATAGGACTGACACCAAATTTATCAGAAGCTCTCACAAATGAGGAAGCTAAAATTACATTAGTATTTGAATTTTTAAAAGCACATCGCCTTCTTTATAAATTATAACTCCTCTTTGATTTTGATTTTTTTTTATTATTCTTTTTATTTTTTATTTTATTTTTTTTTTGTTTTTACTTTTATCATGCCATAGGCGTTGATGACCAGAGGGTTTTACGCCTTTAAGCAACAATCAACAACAACAGGTATTTTTTAAAAAGAGTCTTTTCAAATGTTTTTTGTAACTGAAGTTCATTCAATAAAGTGTTAATTGTTGAACGTAGATTCAATTCACTCTCTGTGAAAAATTCGTAAGGGTCGGTGACTTAATGAAGGTCTCAAAATTTATGCCAAAACGTCGGCACAAATTAATATGTTTTACTTATTTGTGTTTACCATTACTGACTACACTCCTGACCTCATGAAGTATACTTTTAAAAATTAAAATCTAATACCTATTTATGTTAAGCCAAAAAAAAATACATGACAGGTATCTAGCTTGTATTTTATTATTTTTTATTAATATATCTTTCTATTTACTAATAACTTTATCGATATATCAATATGAGTTTATAAATTGATTAAAAATAAGAAGTAAAAAATAAATTCAGTAGTAATAAAATTAATTCACCAGTATTTAAGATGTTATTTTATTTCAAAAAGTAGTTGTCTTTAATTGATTCGCCTCCCTTTTTTTTTCTTTCAAATCAATTCAGAGCGTTATCCACTCCAGTAATAGTATGATACTGTTTCCTTGTTAGAGTATCGCTGTCATTATGTAAATACTGATCAATGATACAGTTTAGAAAGCTGTTGTGGCAGAGCAGGGCGTTTAGCCTCGTCAAGACGCTATAAACTTGCCTTAAGTTGTAAAGGCCCTTTCTTTGAGGTGTTGGGTAATATGATGTTAGTACCAGGCCGGTGAAAGGGGGGGGGGTAGGAAGGGAGTGCTGTAAGGGGGGCTATGAGTGATGAGCATGATTAGTTACTGCAACAACAGCGATCGCACTTAGCTATCGCCGGGGTGCTTCCTCTACGCTACTCGTAAACTTTCATAACGGAACAGGTGATGCTTGGCTTCCCTCTTAACCAATTTGCTAAAGGCTTGATAATTTCTTTGATACTCAGATTTTATTCAGATACTCAGATTTTTATTAATCTGATTTTAATTTTAATTAAAATAAAAAATCAATCGGATTTTTGCAGCAATATAAACTTATATGAAAAAAAAAATATTATTATTAAATATTAATCACAAAAACTAAGGAAACAATTTTATTAATCACATTAATCCCACCTTCTTTTAATATAGAATTAAAACAAACACTTATCGTGATTTTATTCTGTGTGTATGTATATATATAACACTTTTTTTATGCATTTTTTTTTATCGTAAAACATTTTCATCTTCACCTTATTTCAATATATTAAAACCAATTTTCAAACATACCACACCTGGAAGTATTTGTGATTTAAAATTCAGCGGCTTATTGTCAAGATGCTTTGTCATGGGCCGAATTTTCAAAATGGCCTCTTCAAAAGTATCTTTAATTTTGTTAGTGTATAATAATTAACCATTTCACATTTTTACAAGGAACCAAAAATGGATTCATATAAACTATGAAAGTATTTGATGATTATATAGGGAGATGGTCAGGGTTGCGGTCAATAGTGAAACAAAAATAGTTTACAACTATTTTTGTTTCACTATTGACCGCAACCCTGACCATCTCCCTATATATCAATTTTTACGGTCAACTATACATACATATATACAATATTTGATGATTAATTTAAGGAGATGAGATGAAAAATATTATTTCCAAGTAGTAATATGGACGTATTGTACATCATTAGGAAGCCAAAGGTTTTAAAAATACTAATATTTAACATAGAAAGTTGAATATGGTAATTGAGAATAGTGAAAAATGCCTTTATAAATGATATGTTCTGACATATATTTGACAGTACGTTGCATGCTCATAGTGTCAGCCCGCTTGCTGTGTTGCCTGTGCTAGCTTGATAATTTTTTCGTCAACGTAGTTATTAAATATATATTTTATTTCAATTAATCTACGCATGGGTTTTTCATTTGACTAGATAACCCCATAAAATAATTCTCGATATTTTGAATATTAATTCTATAACAATTTATTATTGAAAAATGGTTAAGAGCAGAATGTAAATTTTACATAACCTTTATATTTATGCCATTCCACAAGAAAAATGTTAAGATATTACGTCATGTAATATTATTAAAAATACTTTATTAAAAACTGCTGGAATTAGAGTTTGTAGATAGGGAAATTAGTATTTGAATTATAATATATTGCTAGAGTGAATAAAATAAAAAAGAGTTAAGACCTCGGCCTTTCCTGTCTCGTTACTGCAGTGGTACTGGTTCGAATCCAACCTGGAGAGGTCAACCTTTATTTCTGTGGTGGTCTCACGTAATGACCCCTCGACTTGAAAACGTGACCCCCCTCCCACCATCTTTAAAATAGCGTGATATCCTTTAAATAATCCTATGCATGTCATAAATGATCTGAAAGGTGGTCATAGAAAAAAAGTTAGTGGAAGTTGTGTGATGCGCGCATTACACCAGATTATTTAAATTCTACAATTTTTATCTCTTTCAGGAAAGTGTATGTTGTATTTGCCATTATTTGATGTAATATATGGCTAATGCAATGAGGTTTGTGAAGTATGAGTTATGAGAATAATTAATTTATTAGGTTGGTGCATACGAAATATTAGTTTTTTTATATGCAAATATTTCTCTTCCTGTTTTCGTTATTCTTTTCTTTTTTGGCATAACCTTGTTTATAATCGTACCTATCCATCACCAGAGTCACATTTCAACAAAGGTTATTTTCTCAAAAGTTCCCTTTTGTTATTTGTTATGAATTTGGTACTGAAATGAATTCCACCGATATTCGGGTAATTTTATTGTACGAGTATAAACTTGTTAATATTGCTACAATAGCCTCACGCAATATAAACTAGGCGTTTTGGGAGAATACTGCTAAAGATTGAAAAGTGCAGCGCTGGTTTGAAAAATTTCGATCTGGTGTTTTTTAACTAGAAAACGAACCGAGGCTCAAAGACTCAAAACGACCGTGAAAAATGATGATCTGAAGTCATTCATGGAAGCGAATCCAACTGTATCCACGGGGGAACTTGCTACCTGGATGGAAGTTGGCCATACAACGATATTGCATCATCTTTCTGAAATTGGCAAGGTGGAAAAAAGTGGATGAGTATGTACAGCACGAATTAATCGAGTGAAATAAGCTGGATCGGTTGAACATATGCTCGTCGCTACTAACCCGATTTAATCGAGAGCTATTTTTCGATCGGATTATTATCTGTGATGATGTGTTCTTTACAACAGGAAAAGGTCTGCTCGGTGGCTTGGTAGGGTTAGGCCTTTTGCTCATACCTCAAGGGTTATCACTCCATCTACGGAAGATTTTAATTAATCAATCAATTGTAACTAATAAATTGAAATTAATTCATTACTAGTTTTTTTCGAACCGGGGAGACAATTACAGCCGAAAAGTACGGTATTGAAAAGAATGGAACTTATATTTATTAAATAAAATGCATGTGAAAAAAGATAAGCAGTTTAAACTCCGTCACTTCATATGACCGACCACCTATTAATATTATTAGGTTTCTTAAAATTAAAAGTATTTACCACTGACACCCTATTGCTGCAGGTGTTCCACAAGATTCTTGTCTATCACCGACATTGTTTAATCTGTTCATATTATAACTATCCAAAAAATAATGGAGTCCTTACAGACCGATGACATAGAATAGATACTTCTTCTCTTCATAAAATAAATCGCCTAAAATAAAATTTAAAAAAAAAATCAATAAGTTGAAAACCAATCAAAACAAAGCTGGAGCTATACTTATTATAAGTAACGACCATTTTTTAAAATTGTTAATAGATTTTGAATATGAGATGAGGGTTAAGTCTAAAAACCCTCATCTCATATTCAAAATCTATTAACAATTTTAAAAAAAGGTCGTTCAATAAATATTAATAGTGAAATTAATACTTCATGTAAAGTTTTTTATTATTATGCAATTATGTGCAAAGAGGTCATTTGTCAGAATATGTTTTTGTGATTTATTATAAGGAACGACTTTTGTTTAAATCTTCATAAAAAAATTAATATATTTTGAATTAATTTTAATTTTACTGATTTGCCAATAAAAATCAGTCTTTTTACAAATTTCAGATAGTGATTATATTTCTGAGAATTAAATGACGATTAGTTTAATGTATTATAAGAAAATAGGTTTGTTTAAATCTTCATAAAAAAATTAATTAAAAATCAGTTTTAATTATACTCATATATGAATAAAAATAATTCCAGACTTTTTTTTTTGTAAATTATGAAATAATTTCATCATTCCATTATTTGAGCGAATCGTTAAACTTTACATTTAATGTTTTTGCACCCGTCGTTCCACATCCACTCCTAAAAATATAATGCATGGTTTGTGTTTGATAAGTGAAAAAAGTAAAATAAAATAAAAATATTAAAATAAAGGCATTTCAAAAAGCACTAATTGAATTCAAACGAGGTAGGCAGAGGGTTTACTGCCAAGCCGTATAAAAACGAGGCGTGAACAGTTGGTTTGTCTCATTGCCAGCCCACTTAATTGTCTCCGGGCCGACTCTCCATTCCATTTCACTGGAAACTAATTTAATAAAGTGTTATTCAAACATTAGTTTCTGTAGAATATAATTAGTTAAATATAAAAACTGAAATAAAAGTAAATTTTTTATACAAAAATAGGAGATTTTTTAGTGACAAATCAACTGTGTAAAATATTGATATGATACTTAAAAAAGAAGTATTAATTATAGTCCAGCGTTTTCTTATTAATGAATCAATAAGAATTTAGTATCAATTAAACTATTATTATTATTTCACTTTAGTTTTATTTAATCAAAATGGCCTTTCTTCGTTATTTGAATATGTTACTTATATCAGAAATTTTTATTTTATTTATTTATATAATGCAATTTACAACTATATAAGTACAATAAGTAAGTATAATAAATACAATAAGTAAATCTGTACTGTTTCATTTACACTTGAAAATCTTGGGAAGGAATCACCCGTTGGTGGTACTTTAAGCATTAATTTAAATTAGGAGGTACCGTGGGCAGTGCCAAATCTGCAAAGAATGGGATAGTAAGGAAAAAAAAATTAAATTTGAATAATAAATAACAAAGCGAAATAAACATTATCAGGTAATTATGAAATTGAAAAATTAATAGAATCTCAACAATTTTCCAACTATAATTTAATTTTTACTTTCACTTACCGATATATAGTAATATATAGTAAGGGGGAGTATTAATGTCGTGCAACATTTCGAATTCATATCTTCCACATAAATACACGTTTTAAAATACCAAGTCTAAGTTATAATCAGCCGTTACTTATCAGTTATTAGATCATCTGGTTGAATGTATATGTATGTAGATATACCGAACCCAATAAAGCCAGTCTGTTACAGAATATCAAACGTGTCATATCTTATACCTTTTTCTCTCGTTTTTACCATTTTGCTCTCGCCGATACTCAAGTGGTGCCGAAACCCGAAAACGAGTTGGTTGAAAGTTATTTTTTAAATTGCAAAAGAAATTTTTTTTTCCTTACTTACTTCCTTACTTTATTAAATAAGGCATTTGGTTTAGTACAAGCGAATACTATAGAATGAATGAAAATTCGCACGGCAACATCACAGGACCTACGGAATGCCGTTTCAGATTTAGAAAGGTTCACTGAAGAATTTGATGAGTTGAACCATTTTCTCAAAGTAGGCAACCGACATACAGCAAGAATTAAAGCAAAGTTAGCGGAAGACCTACTAAAAAAAGGAGATGTGGACTCATAGAAGGCGGGCTTGGTATGTAGTATAAACAGGAGTATTATAAACCAAATTGAGACCGATAAAGAAACACAGTGGCCCATTCAGGCTGATAATCATTGAAGAAAATAATATTGTTACTAGAGAAAGTATCACAGAACCTAAAAAGAAAAGAACTGTTCATATTGAACAGTTAAAACTTCCGGCAATGACAATATACAGACGGGAGTGTTTTCATATCGCCTCCCCTAGAAATGTATTTATTTATTACATTTTTTAATGTTTTTTTTATTTTTTGATTTTGCAATTTTTGTATTTTGTGTTGTTCATTCTATTGTACCAGAAGTCCTTTTCTTTATTTCTAAGCTTAATTTATGTATATAGCTTTTACTTTTGGTGAGCATGTGAGTTTCTTTGTACTGTGATATCGGTATAGGAATTTGTTTTTATTTTTTATTGTAATATATTTTCATATTTTTTAAATATAAAATAAGGTTGGTTATTGACTGAACTTGGAATTAGATATCAAAGGATGTCACAGAATCCAAACTTATTTGTTAAAATCAACCAACCGGATATACCATTTTACAGAATCGCTTTTACAATTTTTAAGGACTTTCTCATAAACGGCCAACAGTTTTGATTAAACTCGGTAAATCAACGTATAATTAATTGATCTTTGATATCAAATAGCTCTTACTAAAATAACTTAACTGGGCTTATATGACGAGTTGGTAAAAAATCTTGCTCTAAGGTACCTTTAATTTTCTTACTTAAAATTATTATTCAATTCCCATTATTACCAATGGTAAACAATGCATAAATATAAAATATTGAAGAATTTGACAAATAATTAAAGGGGAAAGAAAGGAAAAATAGAAGCAGGAGTTGAATCGGAAAATGCAGAGACCACCCAATCTCTTCCAATAGCAATCCTACGGCTTCGTTATCTTTTGTATTCTTGGCAGGAACAAAGCCATATTCGTTATGGTCGCTTCAAGATAGCTTAGAATACAAATTTTTATAGTAAGTGAAAATTGTGTGTTGCGAGTGCAACAAAATTATTGATTACTCCCTGTATTACATTCAAAGATGTGCTACTAGCAGTCTTTTCTCTCTTTGAGATTATCTTCTAACTAATGAACGAAGTACCTTTAATTTTGCAAATTTGGAATTAATATCCAGTTTTAATTGTTAGAAATAGTAAATAATCCGGAAAACCTAAGAACGCCAGATCTCTTCTGATCGCTTTCATATGTACACGTATTCATATGTATGTTTCATTATTTTATGTTAAAATGTTGTATTATCGCCAGAAACAAAATTTATATTCCTTATTTTCATATATCACCTTTACTTTCCATCGTAAACCTCTGCCCTCCTGTCCTACAGTATACTTTCTAAATACACCACTAATGCCTGTTGAAGAGATTCGATACTTAGGACTCCATCTTGACAAGAGACTTACTGGGAATTCACACACAAGACTGAAACGACTAGAAACTGCTCGTAGATTCCGATTGCTACATACTTACTTGATAAACGCTGTAAACTTCCCATTCACTACAAAAAATTAATGTACACTACAATAATCAGACCAATTTGGACATATGGAATTGAGCTCTGGAGCTCCACCAAACCATCAAATTCTTCCCGCATCCAATCGTTACAATC
>NW_027112807.1:45090-48946 GCF_000696795.3 Halyomorpha halys
ATACCTTGTTACAATTTATAAAATTTGAATTTTTATATTAAGTGGAAGTTGTCTGGTGCGCTTATCTCATTGGATTAAAAAAAAAGTCACGAAAGCTATACTACCTGAAATAAATTTGAATAAATAAAACCAATGTCGTAAATTAGATTTTATGATTTTAAACATCATAAATCAGTTTTTCTTATTACAATATTATGAAAAAAAATTGCAAATATAATAACAAAATTAGCGTAGCTTATAATATTCTATATTGATATGAGTATTCAGGAAGGAAAACAATTTCCATGATATTTTTATTATTAAATATAATCTGTAATAAATAAAATATAAATTAAGAGAAAATCTTTGGTGGAAATTTGTTTATGACTCCTGTTGGAAGTAAGATTAATAATTAACAACATAATAAGAATTTTAAATTACAAGCAGCTTTATTGCTGTCGTTTGTTTTATTAGTGGAGTTAATTATTAAATAGCAATCAATATAATTATAGAAAATATAAAGAACTCATAAAACCCACATTTTGGAACAAAAAAATGTGTAGCAATAAACATCTTTAACAGTTATATTTTAAGTAAGTATTCCACACAGTAATGTTTTTGCCCTTTTCATTCACCATTTTCCCCCTCACCGTAGTCACGTTAAGAACCATAATACCATTATTTTGTTTTTTATCTTATGTACCTGGAGATGAAAAAGAAGATAATTTAAATTTACTAAAATAATAAATTTTTATATAAGTATGATACACCCATTTTGGTTGATATATTTAATTTAATATATACGCATATGATGAATACATATATATTAGATTATTTATAATATACAAGATTTATATATATATATATATATATATATATTTGTGTGTGTGTATATATAATCTTGGAATAACCATGGGAGGGTATCAATTTACATGGAACTCCCAAGGATTGCCACGAGGTTCCAAGGTCAGGTTACCTTACCAAGTTTCTCCTCACACGTGCTACATTAACGCCTCAAGTAAACCTCTCACATAGCAATATATAGGTAAATATACCAATAATAAATGTACTAAAGATTAAATTTTATATAGAAATATAAAGGTTCAATTAATTTTGGAAAAAATTCAGAATTTCAATGGAATTTATCTTTTTCTTTTTTTTTTTCGGCCAAGACTCCCATATCCCATGGTATTTATCTTATCGGTATAATAATAATAATTTTTATTTATTTTGGGACTATTCCCTTTCTGCCCCCTCCAGAATAATATTACAAGTATCGGCAAGAGGGATTAGTGCCTTAGAATATGATACAAAATTTTAAAAATAAAAATGAACTTTGATCGTAAAATATAACCAAAATAATAAATTGGAGTGGAAAAAAAAATCATAGTTAACATAATATGTGAAATAAAAAATAAAACAAGACTATGTATCATCTCATAAATGATAACTAAATTAAAATAATATAAAAATAAAATCCTCGAAAAATCATAAATCTTAAGATATATTCTAATAACAATAAAAGAAAAGAACAAAAAATAATTCTATGAGCATACATAGATAGATATCTATGGATTCTAAATAGATATTGAAAACATCTAATAATATTTGTGTAATATTGTAGTATATATACAGTATATTTTATTATTTGTCAGTAAGGAGTAGTTTTGTGATCGTGAATTGTTTTCTATTATAGTTTTTACGAAAATACACGTTTTGACGCTCCAACGCTCTCAAAATGGTCTGTGTTTTTGTGAACAACCTATCCCAATCAAATCTGGGCAAAAAATTGTTTTAGGTTACACTTTATCCGTGAGTCAACCGTATGGGTTCTGGAGTCCACCCAGCCTCATAAATTAGGTACCCTTAATTGGTTAAAAATCTGGTGGTCGAGCGTTATTCTGATCAAATTATTCCCTTGCACAACCGTTGGTCTAGTAACAGTACTTACTTACAAAGTACTACACTCATAACCCGTTATAGGTTGTAGGGGTACTAGCAATGGGTAACACTACCCATTAGAAACACTTCTACACACCTGGATCAGTCTATTATTGACTTACATTAAATTTACTGAATGTACTGTAGTAAATTTAAATAAAGATATTAAAAAAACAATAAAAAATACATTTTTGGTCGTTGAAAGTTAAGGAAATGATAAATAAAAGGTCTGTTCTAAGGATTTATAACCTGGCGGGCAGTTGCACAATGTGTTTTTGCGTTTCAACAGTCTGGTTAATAATTCCATGTCACAATAATTATAAAACAATTATTTTTGAGTATCAATTAATTTATATGTGAGTCTTTTGGTTGAAAGAACCACTAAAATGACAATCACAAAATCATTCTTAGTATATTCAATATTGAATCTATAACAATTTAGCATTGGATGAATGCTGTAGTTTAACAACAAAAATACAACAGTTTAACAACAACATCCCTAAATGTTGTTGTTATCTCTTTTGTCCTATAGCCCTGATGAAAACCTGAAACTCAGGTTGAAACGTCGGCATAAAATAAATAAATATGGTTTTGTTTATTTATGTTGTTCTTTGCTGACCGTACCCTCCACCCCACCAAAACTTCTCCGATCATTAATCTACGGTCAACTATCTACACCTCGTTGTATTTTTATATTTCTGCAAAACATTTGCAATAGAAAAATGTTAAAATTTTGCAGTATGAAGTATTACTATAAGTACTTTTATAAAAGCTGTTGATATTTGAGTTAATTAAACAGTCAAGTAAAAGTATTACTTGCAAAATAAGTACGCGAAAGTATTATCGCAATGAATAATACAAAATCGAGGGGTAAGTGAAAGTTGTGTATTGAGCATAGCACCAGATTTTTTCAAAACAAACAAATTTGCTTTCCGAAAAGTAATTTCTGAAGATTTTCTTAGGCCCGCTAAAAAATTCATGGCGGACAAATATGCATAAACTCAGCGGTTAACGAGTTAGTAAAACTTCGTCCTCAAGCATTTTACTTTATTTATACTTGGCGTACCGTTATTGCTGTTAACTTGTCTGCTCAAGCGAATATAATTTCTTATTGTTGGTTAATAAAACCAAAGTTGGATTGTATAAATGTTGGACGTAATAGGGAGCATTTTCTGGTTATGAAAATTTACCTTTGTACTTCCAACCCTCCTTAACAAGAGTTTTTCCTAAATTGTTTTGATTATGGGGTTATGGTCCGGGCATGTTGGGACCTCAACTCTTTATTCATTTTATTTAACTCTTAACGACGGTTTCATTCATAATATTTGACGGCACAATAATTAATTATTTATTCAAAAAAGAAAATAGACCTTGCGACCTTTGTAATTATGTTGAGTTCTCCATATTTAATATTGTTTTCATATTTAATTAAATATTTTCTATGGAAATATAATTTATATATCATTCCTTAATGCTACCATTTTACATTTTCTATAAAACTGGAATAAGTGAAACATTCTAATGCTTGGGGACTCAATGGTCTATAATTGTATGCATAAACTGCTTCAAACTATGAATAACCATTTATGAGATACAAACGGAAAATCGAAAAGATCTTCTCCCACCTATTATGTTTGACTCTGCATGAATATATTTTATAATTATTAATATATGTAAACTAAGTTTACAACCTCCACTTGACCCCTCACCTAACCTTATAATGCCAAAAGGCAATCCAAGGTACCCTTCACACCCAACTATACATATAATTTCTATATGTACGTACCAAATACCAATTAAAATCTTTAATGGAGGGTACGAAGAAAAAAATCTTATTAATCTTTAGTAAAAGGCGAAAGATTTATTCGCTTTGAAGGGAGGCCAGAGTTTATATACTTATTGTTTACTTATTTATAAACTTAGGTATATATTAATA
>NW_027112807.1:48996-52681 GCF_000696795.3 Halyomorpha halys
ATATGTTTACAATAAAGGAGGAAAGAAAACAAAATCTTAAATTAATGCTCTCAGATTCGACTGAGTACAAGTATATAAATTATTTGAATCAACATACCTGGTGAGCCCCATCACCAACAGACAGACACACAATACAGACTACCCCTTCCCAAATAATCCAATATCCTCAGCCCCTCTTAAAATGCATTCCCAGAATGCAGAAAAAGAGGCTACCTTCATCCCCTTTTTAATCATGACTTAATCCTCACACACCCATGGGGCTTAGAAAAAAAATCTTATTGATATTTCACTAGTATACATTTATCATTTCCCTTTTTATGTATATATTGTACGAATTTAAAAATAAAGGAGGTTACGAAAAATAAATCTTATTAATAATTATAAAATATTAATTTGTTTGAAGGGCACTAAATATGCATTTATATGTATAGATATATATATTTTCTCTATAAATGTTAAATAAATTAAAGGAAGTAAAGAAAAAAAAATCTTATTAATAATTGATAATTATTGACAGAATTTAATATAATTTATTAACGCCACAAGGCAATCAACAATTTATATAATATATATACTTATATATAATTGTATATATAATACATTTCATTTATTATATAGGTATGAAGCACTAATTCTATTTTAATGAAAGGTATGAAAAAAATCTTATTAATATTAATATTCCCACATCGGCCTTCCACGGAAGGCTCTAAAACATAGCATAAAAAAACGAGGATAAAAAAAAAATCTTACTATATACTTATAGTATGCTTACCTCTCAGGTAGTCCGAACAAAATCCTGATGTCAATTCTGGACGTGAAATTATTATAAATATGATTGGCAAAATCAAAAATAAAAAAAAATTGAAAAATGTGATTAGCAATAACATTTGAGTGCTGTTTTTAAAATAACGCAAGAAATAGTAGAAGAGTGCTTATATGAAGCTAAGTACTTTATTTTTTTGTATTTTTGATTTAATTCCATATTTGGTAAATTATGTGATAGTACGCTGAATATTTTAGAAGTATAATTTTTTTTTTAAATGAAATAATTTATTTCTTGTTTCTAATTTTTGGATCTATGTCGCTTTTAAATAATTTATGTAGCTTTCTTTGTAGATAATATCGTGGTACCTATAATAAACAAACGTCAATAAAAAATTAATCAAATCTAGAAGTTTTGTTTTTGATATATGAAGAGAAGATGGTTAAGACTATTGTGTTCTTCAATGACCGCTCCCTCTGCCATCTTCTCATATCTAAACCACGGCCAACTAATAACTCATCATTGTTTTGTTTTTATTTGATATCAGATGAATTATAATAAAATAATCTTTTTCCTCTAAGAAAATTTTCATTTTATAAAATACCGTGTTTGTATTCAGGTTGTTTGATATTCAAGGGCTTTGTTCTTTTGTAGAGATTTTGTTATAATATCATTTTATTTAGACTTTCAGTAAAATTTCTCTCATGATATATTTCTAATGCTGGTCACTACTTTTTTCAAGACAAAGTTTAAAAAACGTTTTATGTTTACTCATTGATTCAATTCTAACTAGCTTAATCCGGAGACTCAAAGAAAGATTTGTATACTACCAATTCATTAAATATTTTGCACAAAATAAAGTGATTTGTCGTAATTTTAATGTTATTTTTTTTTATTGGTTTTTTGAATTAGTATTTTTGTATTAGTCTTTAGTATTTTTAAAAAATATTGAAGAGCCATTTTATTTTTAATATTATCTTTTAATTCTTTCTCTATTCCTTTTTATTCTTGATCGAGCCAAAAAATAACGAGATCCATTTTTTTCATAATTAAAACTGTCAAAGACATGTACATGATGTCTTAGCGATCTGAAGGTTCGATGCCGATCGCTGCTTGTATACATCTACCAAATGATGCCCGTCCTAACCTGAATCTGCCAGATCAGTATTGATGCAATCCTCCCACCTAAGCTTCGGTCTACTCCTCGGACGTTCATCCTGTGTTTATTAGCACTTTAAGGTTCCGTTCGCTACTAAGCCCTAGAAACCTTAAACACGCATCTTATTCGCCGCAATATTACACCCTATTTATTTATTCCGGGTAAAGTTCTCTCAATTCACTTTAGTACTATTAAAACATTTAAGACATCTCTTCATAACAAAAATACGAACTATATACTTATACTTTTACAATATGGTCTCAATTGATTAAACAATTTTTTTTAATGAAAATTGTTTATTAAAAAGCAAACAGAAATTTTTATGTATCGCCTATCTAAGTTCGTTGAATAAATGATATTTTAAACGTAATGGAATTGAGAAGAAGATGCTAAAAAGGAATGGAACGCTTCTACAATTTTCCAATGAAAAAATTCCAGTATATTTGATCAATCGGGAAGAGATATTATGAATAATTTATTTCTACATCTACATGATTCTGAATTACTGGGAATAATTTAAGTAACATCGCTATATTAAGCTTTGTACACTTTATTGAGTGAAGAAACATAATTAGTTTGATTGCCAAGACCAGCGGTTTAATAATTGTTTTTTTAATGTTGAGTGATTTTTCCGAAGGGTTTGAGTACGAAATAAGCTTTCAACACTGCCTCGAATATTCAATTTGTATTCAAATGTAATTAATAAAAGAACGTACTTTGAATATGTTGTAAAAAATTTGAGTGTGGTTTTTCACTTTACATTATTATGGGGATTCAGGACCAGTATTTAAGAGAACGAGTTCCCGATCAAGGAAACTAACGTTCAAACTCTAGTTGTTAAGGACACTTGTTTATTATAAAAAAATTTCTTATGGATGTTTAGTTTTTGTGGAATTTATATTTATTTTATAGGACTAATAAACAAAAATTAAAGAAAAAAACAGATTTAATACAATATATTTTTCAAACTTATGTAAAAATGATTTTTATAATAATTTTTTTAACGTTTCGGTCATTTTCAAACATTTAATTTTGCCCGTCACAACATAGATTATTCTTAGCGTTTAACAATTATAACCTGTTTTATTATAAGGAAATACAATAGGTCACTTAGTTTGTAATGAATTTGGTGAAATTTCACTGGCTTTTAAATTAAGAAGTATAAAATTAAAAAGTACAAGTAAGCATTGTACTTGTACTTTTTAATTCTCGCTAATAGATGTTCCATGTGTATCAGTAATGGTACTTACTATTTAGTTTGTTAGTATATGTAGTTTGTATTCAATAACTTCTTTCGTCAGGGGGGTACGAAAAAAAAAGTATACTTACATTTATTCTTCGAATAAATTAAAGGGGAAATATAAGGCAACTATAATTATTTAATATAGTCCAATATATTTTTTTTAATAACACACATCACAAATCACTGTTAATACTAAATGTAAGTAAACTAAGATGTTTCATTCCTATTTTTGGCACAATTTATTTTTATATTATATTCTTTTAACTTATTTGGAAATAAATTTGAAAAATTCAACTATTCAGTTCAATTCATGTTCAGGGAAGCTTGTGGATAGTAATTTTTTTCTCTTTTTATCCTCATCATTCTCAACACATTTCACAATAACACTACTGTGGTTATGTCAGAGCATTAGTTAGATATTGTATTTATTTATTTTATATAGATTTTTTTTTTTTATAGAAATGTAGATATGTTTGTTATTTTTTCAGTTTATTTAGCAATTACTCTTATGTTAATTTAT
>NW_027112807.1:52731-86125 GCF_000696795.3 Halyomorpha halys
ACTTAAATAAAAAAGAACTGATGTACAAAAAACAGTGAAGGAAAACTAAGAACTTAGAGATGAAGTTCTTCAACTTACGTATATATATTTTTATTTAACAATTGGAGTTTAAAAAGGAGATTTTTTCCTCAATCATTTTTATTGATGTTTAATAACTTAAAAATGAATCCCAGTAAAAAAAAAAAAAAAAAAAAAAATACACCTATAATAAAGTCGGTTAATAATAAATTAATTATATAAAGTTACATTTCGTTTTTACAGTTTTAAAAACTTACATTGATTTTTCTAAGTAACTTTCTTGCCAGGCTTAAGTAAATTAAAATTAATGAATTTAGTTGGAAGTAGCTGTTCATTGGAAACATTTCTGTATAGGACAGTATTATTCTGACAGCTGGTAAAATTGGGCAAATTAATTTAACAGTTCTGAAACTTTGGGAATGAGTGGGCCCCACCAACTTTTGTAAAGCTTTGCGCCGGTTCTCGGGGAAAGTGTTCCCCCGTACAGGCTTTTTCTCATTTTTGGAAGTTCATTTATTCCACAAATTACTCAGATTCCTTTTGATCAAAATACTAATTTCAAGGAATATAGTGAGTGATGCATTTTGTTGAGTTTGATAACCATTTATAGAAGATTTTGTATATATATCAAATATTTTGATGAACATAGTGGGTAGAATAAAAGTGTTTTATTTATAAATAATGCTGTAAGTTTTTAGATAATGTATGAAATAAATACAGTAGAATTCCTCTTTTCAACTAATAAGAGGGGTGCTCGTTATCTTCACCGATTCCTGTCAAAACCTTTTTTTTTGGCAATTTATATTGAAAAAATCACTTTCACTACAATTTCTCCCAAAGACCCCTAGAAGATAAAAAAAAATTAAATAAAAATCCAACAACACAATTAAATTTCTTCTTTTTTTTATATTGGTGCTTTAAAATTTAATATCGGTGAAAGATCGGTTTCGGAATCACAAAAAAAATATTCCTAAAATGATTTACTAACGAAAATCATAATTTCATTAAAAAATAACGTTTCCTTCGGTGACAAAATAGGGCAAAATACGTTGTTTTTTATGTTTAATGGATGATATAGGAAGGGATATCCAACTGGGAAGGAATGTCCATGGTACAAATTACAAACGGTTTTCTTTGATTTCCACATCATTAATATTTCATCATTTTCCGAGGAAGTTCTTTTTATAGTATTTAATGTTTTGTGATCCTCAGAAGCCTCTTTATATTGAATAGTGTACTGGGAAGTTGTATGCTAGTTTGAACAATACTTGAGAAGTATCATTTTTTGCAGTATTCCTTCCCCAGCCCCACCTAATACCTAATAGACCGATTTCATTACTTTTCGGGTTTTTTATTTTTAGGGTTTGGGCTCACATTGCAAGTTTGACAAATATGATAGATACCCTGTGTGGAATTTTAGCTGGGTAAGAGATGAAAAACGTGTTTTCTGTAAACTGTAACGCCAGAAGGACTCTAACAATTTTGATGAAACTCCACAAAAGTATCCCACTCATAGATCTGATCAAATATGAAATAAATCCTTGAGAAAAAAAATTTACTAATAAAAGAAAATCTCATTTACGCATAACTTAAAAAGCATACTTTTCATGATTATTTACGTATTTTGTAAGGCATATCTAATGTAAACGAATTTTCCCCTAAGCTATAGGTAACGGGTATAATTTGATTCGTGTTACAGACCTTCCAAAACACGGAATTTGTTAATTTTCTAATTAAAGTTAAGGGAAGAATTCGACTTAGCGACTGATCTGTAGTGCTCAAGGTTTTTTGTTTATGGAAGAATAAAGGGTTTGATAGCTAAATTTGACAAATTCAAGTTTTATTTCCCTGTTCATAAACATTTTCGAATTTGTGATAGCCTCATTATTATTATTTTTTGTAGAAGAAGTAACCATTTTTCTTTACTTCATCATTTGAACAATTCGAGCAGTTTGCTCATTATCAAGTTCAACGTTTTACAACTATCTGTAGTTTTATAATTATCCAACTGTTTCAAATAAATAAATTAAAATTCATTATTAGTTAGTTATTTTCAATGTATTTTTCTATTTACATCACAAATTTTAAAACTAAATAATAATTCTTATAAAATTAAAAAAATAATAAGATCAGGTCAACAACATTTGAAATATTTATTATTTTTATTTTTTGGGAATGAGTGGCTTAGTGATAAGGCATTGTGATACTAACTCCAAGGACCTGTGTTCCAATCGGACTGTGGCAGACAATTATTTTCTGTTTTACTATTTTACTGTGCTGACAGTGGGTTCGGAAGACCTCAAATTAAATTTTTTTCGTTTATAGAAGATGAGAACGAGTATTGATTTATCAATAATTTAATAAGTGTCTTATTAAAAAAAAAATGTAAACATCATAGTGCGACTTATGTTAGTATGAAGAGCAAGGTGTTTACGAAACTGTGTTGTGTCTGAGTGCACTCAAACGACCAGCAAATTATTAATTATTTATATTTTAACGAAAGGGGACATTAGCCTGAGCTGGAATTAATAGCCTTAAAAAATGAGGTTGTTTTCCTGTTTTTGATATATCGAAATGTTTTTTTTACTTGGTTAATCTAAAAGGCAGTTTCCATAATTTTTTAAACGCAACTGACTAGTGTTGCTATAGCTAACCACTATGGTGGTTCTTGGTTCCGGGTCTCGAGAGGTTGTTACCTTGTTTTAACCGGAGTGAATCTTCTCCGAGATAATATTCCTAAATTTATTCCATTTATAATTTAGAAAAAAATATCTATCCAAAATAATTTATTGATAAGAATAATTTTTTCATTAAAGAAAAAAAACGTTTTTTGAGTGCTTCCTAAAACAATTCGTAAGTATGAAAACAATTAATCAAATGGAACATACAAAAATATTTTTGGTCTCCAATAATATCTAACCATTTTTTTTTTTTTTTTGGCTCAATTCTTTCAATGAGGACCTTTCACAACCCAGAGAGAAATGTCAAAATTCATTTCTCCTCGGGGACACCCCAAAATAATTTTTGGCTGACCCAGGCTGGAATCAAACTCACAACAGCACGGTCTGGAATCCACGCCCCAATCCGTTCAGTTAACAGGTCATCATTGTCGAACTATTGTACGCATTGTTTAGACGTTTTTATTTTTTTTGTTGAATTTTCTCATGTTTATCGTTATTTGCCGGGTGGTTACAGTCGTTTTTAATAACAGTTAAATCAAGTTCGAAATATATTGTTTCTTTTAGTACCCGGCCAGAAAATTCTTCAATCTAGAAACAGCCTCGGGGAATACAGATTTATTATATAAATAAATTTGTTTTTAGAATGTTTTTATTTGTAAAAATAATATTACATAACAAAGTTCAATTTCAAGGATCTTAAAATAAAGAACATGATAATACCCATTAAAGATTATGTAAAAGGATACTTTATATTTAATCAATTAATTTTAGACAATTGTTATTTACTAATATATAATAGCAGAAATTCATTCTTCTGCAAATATGAACTCCGAAACACTTACATAATTATATTACGCGATTTTGCAAAATAAACATTATTTGAAGACTTCCAAACAAAATGTAAAATTAAGAAACATATTACCACAATTTATTCAGTACTATAAATTAAATAGGTATATTTCATAGAAATCCTTCCCATCCGGACCCGCCCCACTAATACTCCCAGGGAGCAACAGAGCTATATCACTTTTGAAATATTTGTTTAAAACGGGAAGAGAAGTCTTTATGATAGTTTAATCGAGCAATATTTAAAAAGCGCCTGAAATTGAAAAACGGCATGATATATTTCATACAGATATATTTTAACACAACAAAATGCTTTATCAGATTGGATTAAATTATAAAAAGCCGGACAGTTGTTAGATAATTGAAAACCGTTTTATAATTTGATACCATGCAAATTAATTTATAATGGATACTGATATTTTATATCAAATGCAGCAAAATTTAATTTAAATTTCATAAACATTCTACATTGTTCGATAAAGAAATGAACAGTAAAATTGAATCATCTAACAAAAGCATAATCATTTCTGTTATGTTGAAGTTTTTGACACTTAACATTTTGACTACCTAGCGTATGAGAAAGATTCAGAATATTTATCAGTGAATATATTGTAACAGAAACGTTTTCCTTGTTATTTATGAATTTATAATATATATTAACAAACTGTTTTGTGCATTAATTTCTATAATAATTTTATGGAAAAAAATTACCCTACACTGTTAATAAGTTCTATGAATTAATTTTACGAGTCACATTAAAATATTTTACAGTAATACTGTAAATCACAATGAATAATGATATACACAAATTGTTATTTATCCAATTTGATGATTCTTAAGTAATTTTCAATTATTATATGGCCCAAAATACTCCTTGAGACTTTACTATAATTTCATATCTATTTTTTTATATGATAGAAAACATAAACATTACTTCCGATAAATAAATCTGTATTTCTAGAGAGAAGAATTTTATGGCCGGGCTCTAAAAGAAACAACAAATATAACCATCGCCATTTTTCATGCATGATGTAACTGTTCTTAAAAACAACTTTAACCCACCGGCAAATACCGATAATATATCTTGTATCTTGTTCTAGACAGGATACGTTAAAATAAATAGAGTAGTCTAAACGATACTTTCAACTTCAATCATATTCTTTAGTGTGGTTCAAAGTTGAGCAAAAAATTATTTCAATCATAATTACAATTATTGTGATTTGAAACTAGAAAATAAAATTATAATTTTGATAAGTAATTTCAACTACTTGATAAGCTACTTTGTTTGTAATAATGATCCAACATTACAATTGCTAGTTGAATGATACAAATTGCAAATATAATTTACTGTAATTGGTAATCACAATTACTTTTTTGCCTAACATAGATATGGTTCATCATGTGGAAAAATGGCTGAGGCCAAGGAAAATTATTTTTTAATACTCATTGTAGTAAGTTGTTATCATATGAATGTGATAAAAATTTTATATTTACGAAATGAAATAACGCATCATATTTGAATATTTTGGTTTTTAAAATAGAGGTCGTTTTTTATAGCTGATATTTTTTTATATATTCACTACTTCGATTTCTCTGATAGGCGGAATACGACTAATTCTTGTTTCTAGAGGACTAGAAGCTGTTTCTGACATATAGTAATTTTTTATGAGAATTGTGAATTTTCAGAATTAAAGTAATTTTTATGAATGTACATTATTAATTAATGTGCGCCTATATTAAAACTAATACTGTGTACTAATATATATCGCATATATGGACGTTATTTAGTTCTATGTCGCAGTGGACTGTACATTTATAGCCATTATTTAAGTCAAATGACTATTCATCCACAAGCTGAAACAAGTATTGGATCTTCAAACATTTTGTTTTTTTCTAGTTAATGCTTTTTCCTAGTTGGTCCTGCCATGAGGTTAATTAAGATACAGAGTAATCTTGGACAATAAATACTTTTAGAGATGATTGCAGGTGTTAAAAGCTACAAAATATTTAGATAGATGATGGTCCAATTTCAATAGAATAAGAGAAATTTGATATTTTCTTTTGTTGTTTTAGCAAATCACGTTTTTTGATAAATAGAAATTGATCACTCAAAAATTAAACAATGTAATTAAGATCCAATTGCACCAGTGTAAGTTAGAAAAAATTCACTTTAAGAATTATTGCTTGGCCTAACTAAATCTATCGCTAAGTGTTTTATGAGCGGGAAATAAGTTAGTTGTTATATATTTGTTTATAAATAACAATTTTCTTGTCAATGTTTTATTCAGCCTTTTGAAGTGCAAAATAAAGTACATTTAAAAAAAAATTACATATTTAATATACTTAATTATAGATTTATTTTAGAATTGACCCCCGATCTATCAAAAAGTGCAGGGTGAAATGAGGTGCTTTGTTTACGTTGAGAGTTTGATGTATGATTGCAATCCCAGCAACTCATGAAGAACCTGCTTGCAAAAAGCAGGTCCAAGGAACGGAGGGGATCTTAGAGGACATCTCTATGGAAAGTTCTATCACGTTTACTGAGGGTTTGGTTGCTGGGGCATCCTATTTCTACAGCTGCTGGAATATGCTTGGCCACCATAAACTGTCGAAGGCAGAGAATACATCAACGATAAGCTACATGACACATTGCATCTGTCTGTCATCGACAACTCCGTGGACTCTCAGTGGTATAACAGAGGTTCCCTTACCTCTAGTCTAGCCATCAATTTGCCATGAATATATTGTTCCACAGTTGAACTGATATACACATCTTTTTACCAGTTGAGTGATCAGAATAAAATTGAGTAGCCTCGTGAATCATTTTTATTTAATTAATGGATCACTATTTCACTTAATTACTTTTTCCCCCAGTATAATCGTTTAGTAAAGATCCACTTCACTAAATCTTTGGTAAAATGCTTATGATTTTATTTTAGCCGTTGTTGTGAAATACGATTTTTCCTACCTCATGAAAAATATTGCCAAGTGAATCCGACTATGTTCGTAACTAAGTTATTTATATAATTACAGTCTTAGAATGAGGGATAAGAAGTTTTATTTGATGTGTGGATTGCCCTTACCATTCCTCTTTTTGGAATGGAATAACATCGTTAACAGTAAACATTTTGATGTTTTAGAACATTAGGTGTGTGACTTGTTATTAATTTTAAAATGAACCCAAATTCTCATCGGTTATTTACTTTCTCAATTAATGTTTAGTAATTAACATAAGAAAAATTTTTCGTTTCCATAAATTGTTAGCTCCAGCAAACCTTTGAATCCAGCAAATTCTTCCAACTATTGAGTATTTTGTTAGAAATTAGACGTTTAGAGATCCTATTAGTCTATATAACCAAGTTTCGTAAAATGGTCAGTAAGTTAGCAGCCTAGCTTAAAAACGAAGTATCATACAAAACTGAAATCACATTTAAAGGACATGTGTGTACCTGGGATGTTACACCAACTTTTTTATTAAAATCGATCAACCAGAAATAACACTTTATTGAATTGATTTTACACGTCTTCAGGATTTTTAAAAACGGATTTTAATTAAATTTAAAAAATCAATTTACAATCAAATCTTTTTTTAATATTAGATAGTTTTTATCCTGATTGAAATAGTATCGCAAGGATTAAAAGGCGAATTATGAAAAAAAAGGTTGTGTTAAAGGACCCTTAATTTTGCTTATTTGAAATAAATAACCAGTTCCCATTGTTAGCAATAATAAAACAGGAATAAATACAAAATGTTTAAAAAATTGATAAATAATGAAATGAGTAAAAAGGAAAAATAGAAACAGAAATCGAATCGGGAAAAACCGAGGCCGCCCCCTTCCGATTTCATTTCTTCGGCTTCATTATCTTTTGTTGGACTGTTGTATTCTTGGCAGGAACAAAGTCATATTCGTTACTGTCGCTTCGGGAAACCCTAAAATACGAATTTTTATAGTAAGTAAAGATTATGTGATGCGCACCAGAATTTTGTAATTGCAAAAAAAATTATTAAGAAGAAGATGGTTAGGTGTGATGTTACAAGAATACAAGAATAGTTAACAACTAAAATTATATAAATAGGTTAAAATTAAGGTTAAAATTATATAAATATAAGTGAACGAATAGAACCCTTGTCCACTTTTGAGAACGTTTATAGAATAAGTGGAACATGCTTTGTTGATCATGAGAAATGGTCTAATAAAGTATTGGGGAACTAAGGCCTACACTAGGAGGCCGACCTCGAGAGGCGTCTGTCACATAAGAAATTATAAAAAAATAAAAAGTGTATAGGACAAATTTATTTTATTTATTTAATAAAGCAACTGAATCAGGGACTTATTTAAGAGGACAGGGGTTTATTTAAAAGGCCTTTTTTTTAATACAATATTTTCGGGGAGAGTAGGAGTGGGCGCTCAGTTATTGCTTTGGGCGCCAAATGTCTAAGGCCAGTACTAGCCCAACCATTACCTAGATGACAATCTTAATAGAACACAGGAACCCCACAGCTGACGAGGAAGCTCCGAGATAAAGATAGAAGCTACGGTGACAGACTCGCTGATAGCGCCGCCTGGCGGGCAACCTCTGTAGCTTTCAGTCAGTGCTCGGCGCTCGTCGTGGTCTGTTCGCGAAATTGAGTGCTTCCTTCGTGTCTGACCCTCGAGACATCGCCTTTCTTGAAAAATAAAAAAGCAGGTCAGACAATAATTAAAATTATTTTAACTGTTTCCTAGCTTAATTGATTTTTTTTTCTAATTGTAAGTCGAAAAGCTAATAATTTTAAAAATATTACTGTTCAGAAGTAAACAGAAAATTTGATGGCAAAACATTAATTATACTCGCTGAAGATAGAATGATAAAATATCTTTAAAATATGATTTTATTATTATATTTTAGACTCATTTTAAACCAGTAACCCTTAAACCAAATGACATTCAAACTTTTTACCCACAATTTGAAAATAATCATACCTTCTTTCACATTAGTTGCTATCATTTCTTTGGCAAATGATTAATGTAAATGCAGTGTTTAGGATAATTAATATTTGTCATTTATATAAAGAACTGTTATTTGTTTAATTATTAATATCTTAACTATATCTTGTTAAATATTTATTTAATGTTTTCAAAACAAATATTAAATATAGAACACATCAATGGCTTACTCCACAATGGTGCTAAGTACATTTCCACTAGCTTTACGATAAATACAATCAAAGGTTCCCTTTTTGGAAAATTAATTGATAAGTTGTAATTTTTCTAGAGAACTATTAATTATATTATTTGTAAAGTTAGTGGAAATATACTTAGCACCTCTGTTAAGTTAGTCATTGACATTTTATTTATTTTCGATTCTTTTTAGAATAATTTTTTTTATTACATTCTTCGTCGTTAAATTCAAGTTATAATTTCATTTATTTTTGAGGGAAGTAAATCATTCTTAATAATATCTTAAATAATATTTTAAATTTAATTTAAAGAAAAAATTAAATTTATGTTTAAATTTTAAATTCTCAAAAATATTGGAACCTTTACTTGAAGTAAATATACTTCAAGCTAGTCAGTTCAAATGTGGTGATTCATTTATGTTCCTGTAAATACATTGAGGTTAATTATGCTCTTTCTTGCCGTGATACTTAACATTGAATTTACAATTTATATAAAGAAATATTATTTAATTATCATATGTATGTTTTAACACTATTCCTACTTAAAGATTTATTTAAAGTTATATAATTGTTTTTTTTATGATATGCCGATTGGCCTAAAAACTACTTTTGAATAAGATAAACGCCATAATTATTTTTGGAATAACTTTCTTTGTCGTTAAAATTTTGAAAGTATTTATTATAATAATCTTGAGACATTAAAAATAATTGAAAAATACATTTTGGATTTGAATTTCTCATAAACATTGTAACCTGTAACTGAAGGAAATATATTTGAATCCTGTCAAATTAAAGAATGTTTATTAATGTAGTTAATAAACATTAGTAAATCTATGTCCAGCTGCATTTACGGCAGGCTCTGTTTGTCTTTAAGATTTTGTTATCGAAGCCGAGAAAATGGCATTTACTTACATCTGATATAAGTACAAAAATGCCAAATATTTAATAATTTAATATTTAGTAAATTTGAAGCACATCTCAAAGAACTGCATAAATAATACATTTTTAGGTTTTAAATTTAAAAAAAAAATGACCTACAAATTTTATACTCTTATATTTATTTTTACAAGTAAAATTAACTAAATTGTTATTATATTCATATTTATCACAGAATCATTTAGACTCATTAAAATTCTAATCTATTTAAATTTTGTTTATTTATTTGCTGCTGCGTACTTCGATTAAATAAAAAATCTTTAATATTTTTCTCTTCAGCCATATGGCTAGTCAATTTTAGTTTTTAACATTTGTATAGACTAATGTATGACATCATATAAATATCGAAGTCTTTAATTTATTTTGAAAATTGTCACAAACTAAAACATATCATTTCGTTAATTATATTTTGATTTATATGAAGGACTGAACGTGTTCGTGTTATTCGTGTGTGTGTTATATGACCATTTTTAAATATAATTATTGCAAAACCTATAAATAACAATTAAATAAAAATTTAAGAAATTAAATATCACTAATGTTAGCTATAAATAAATATATATATTTTTTCCTTATCTTGATAAACTATTTTGAAAAAAAACTATGCAGAGTATTTTTAGAGGAATATTTCAAGAAAAAACTGAATGAATGATATATATGATACAAAATTATGTATCTGAAAAAAATTTAATGCTTATTTATACATATTATAAAAATATTTTTTTCAACTACTAAAAACTACCATGATATGACTTTTAGAAAAATTAAATAATTGAAACAAAGTATAAAAGATTATTTAAAACACTTTAATACCAATTTTTTTCTTTTAAATTTATTGAATTGAAAACAAGTTTATTATTTTTTTCTTTTACAGTAAAAGTTTAGTATGTAAGTTTATATATACCATTAAATATGTTGGAGTAGGCATAAAAAAATTTTTATCCCACATTTTTTTGATATTGATAAAATAAATTACTTTTATGATACAGTACAATAGTATTACCTGTGTATGTATCTACGTCTGTCGAATTCAGCGCATTCAACAAAAAGAGAAAAAGAAAAATAGAATTTTTTTAACTGTCAATCAAATTTTTTTTTTTTTAATTCTTCATGTGCACGTATCAATCATTCTAATGTCGTTAAAAAAGATTTATAAACTTCTATACTTGTTTTTTTTTCATTATATATAGGATTATAATCTTTTTTTTAATTTGAATACAAACTTTTATTTTCATTACTATTATATACTATTATTACTGTATTAATATTATTATTACTTCTAAAAATTTGTAGTATTAACTTTGCTTTTGATAATTGCAAGGTTTAATTCAGTTCAACTTATAAAAATTCTTACAGCTATGAATAAGGAAGAAAGGTATTTTTCAGTTTTAATGACGTTTTTAAAAACTAACTGCCTGACATTTATTTAACTTGACTTTTATAAATAAACATTCAAGGAGGCCTTTTCAAAGTCCATTAAAGTTTGCCTAATAAACTCATATATAATTATGATTTACTTCTAATTTGATTTTTAAATATTCCAACTACTTTTCTTTTATAGTATTTGAAGTGTAATACCAGTGAACTCTGGAAAAATACATTTTTCATGATTTTGATGAATATGCTATAATAATTAAATTATTATGACTTTTATATTTCATGTGTCTTTTTCAAAATAAATTTAAATTTATTTCATTATACCGCTCTAAGGTTAATATGAAAAACTTCTAGCTACTACAGTGTCTTATAGAACCATCCTATGAATATGATTTTTACTTTTTTTTGTTATTAATCCACAGTTTCTTCTTCAGTAGAAATATTTGCACTACTTGGCCATATTTTTTTTTCTTCAGTAAAGAGTGTTTATTTATTAGCTATAAATTTGGATGGCCTGATAATTGCATTTCTAATCCTAAATACTTATTTAAAAAGTTTAATATTAGTTGTTTCATCATATTTATAAAAAAAAAAATTAATAATTATTTGCATAGTGTTTTTGATGTAATCATTGTCAAACCTGTCCCAACAAATGGTGTATGGTAATATGAGTTTATCCAGGGGTGATCTGTAATTTTTTTGTCAGAAAAAAAAATTCGTTAAAAATATGTATGCATTTCCCAAGAACATCTGGACTGTGCACGAACGGATTTTTAGTATTCGATTTTTTGTCATGTATCTTAAAAAATGGTAAACCTCTTTTTTTTTGTTTAAGGTACGCAATTGGAGCTTTAAATATTATAAAATATAATAAGTACTAGTTCGGGAATCTTTTAGTCCAATTATAATATCACTATCATTCGGGCTTGCACATGATGCAGGTACACCAGAACTTATATGTTTTTTTAATGAACTTCGGCATTCAGTTAATTTTTTATACTTACAAGTAGAGATCAGATTTTCGTGAAGTAACATATTTCCTTCCCTAGCTTCAAATTAACCAAAAAACCACGGCAGAAATTTGGATTATGAAAAGGACGTTTTACGGGGGCTAGTTATGTATTGCTCGTTTTGGGTTTCCTCTGCAAATGTGGACATTTTGAGGTTTTCCTGCTCGAAATTACATTTTTAATTTTGACTATTAAAAATTGCTTCGTTAACAAAATTTTCTGTAATTCACAAAAAAAAAAATTAATTCACAAAAGTAAATACCTACTATTCAGATATTATGAACGAATCATATTCAGATAAATTCATGATACCCGCTCAGTAACCTATGCTAGTCTCTAGTTCTTAGGCTTGGAAACTCCTGTGGTCTGCGGGAGGTGAAGGCAAACCGAAATCACACCATGATTACAGAACTTAAAAAAGATTGTCAACCCATAATCTTTTATATCACAAAATTGAATGTTTGAAAATTTCTCTTATTATATGCATGTAAATATTTGCAATAATTTTTTATTTATATTATATTATTTATTTTATCAAATAGTCGGGATAATATTATTTCAGTGGTATTTAGGTGGAATCCTATGAATACATTTCTATAGAAGAAGCTTTAATGTTGTTTTATTATTTTAACCACAAGCCATTCATTGTAGATTCTACTTCGTAATAATTATTATATCTGTTTTATTCTCTTATTCTGTGTCGCGAATATTTAGCTTTTTTTTTCTTTTTTTTTTTGGAAAAGATGGCCGAGGGGTGTTGTCTGTAAATATACAAAAAAATATTTATTTTTGTCGATGTTTCGACCTGAAATTCAGGTCGAAACGTCCACACGAATAAATTTTTTTTTTTTATTTATTTGTGTTTATCAACTGTTCGCACCCCCCGTGCATCTTCTCCACATATTAATCTACGATCAACCATCAACACCTCTTAGCTATTTTTAGTGTTTTATTAAAATAAGATTTGGTGGATATTTACAGGATTTGAGTGCTTTAATATTCATAATATTCAATTTTGAGTTTATACTACACAATTTTTGTTTTTTTTTACTTTAAAAAAATTCAGTCTTCACTTGTTACTTAAATATTTGTTATTATAATTGGATAAATGTAAAAGGTCAATCTTTTTATCCTTGTTAACATTGAATCTTATATTCCATGTTTCTTTTAACATCGATGTAGCAGAGTTTCATCTAAGTAGATTATACTGTACTAATGCGTGTATATGTGTATACATGTCGTATAAGAGTGTTAGATACCTATTTTGTCGGTATTTTGTTATTTATCTTTTCACCACACCAAAAGCTTTGGGTCTCCCTTTGAAGTGGCGAGGGTTGATGTACAGGTGTTTCATTTGTATATGTGATCTCTCTGACCGATTGGTATTGTTTTTCAGGCATTTCCCACGTCAGGAGATAGGTTTCGGGCTGACGTGAAATTCCAGCATCACCCGTATCGGTCTGAGATATTCATAAGAACATTTTTCGAATGATATTTACTGATTTCGTTAAGACAAATTAAATACTTGATTCTTCGTATAAAGTTAAGGTATAGTGAGTAGTACACTTACTTTTCTCATATTTTTGAGTGGAAGTTGAACATATTTCAAATGAAATAAAACAGTACATTTGATATTATTGAAAATATACAATTTAATGCTGGATTAGTATAATATTACCGTTCAAATCTTCATAATATCAAGCTGTTAATTGAAATATTTATTCCACAGTCATTATCCACTGTGTCATTAAATTATATGAGATTCGGCTTCAATAACTAATGAATGAAATACAATTTAATCCAAAACCGGAAATCTGCTGTTAAAATATTCTATTTGTAGAATAATAATTTTATCAATAACAATTTCAAGCCAAATGGCAATCCTTTAAGCTTACTTTACTTCAATACCATTAAAGCTTTTGCATCGTTCTCTTTTATAATATTCTATATAATTTATATTAACAGTTTTTAAACAAAAAACAACCATTTTTATTAAATCTGAATCATTTTATATAAATTTGTATCTTAAATTTAAATTTTATTTTTTCATATATAAATTTAATGAAAAGTGTATGTTGGCGACTTTTTTTAATAGAAACTGAGTTGTCATAATAATCACGAAATTTAACTTCTATAAATAAAATGCTGTACCCATAAAAGCGGCGTTTGAAGGATTTGTTATTTTGATGTTCAAGGCGCAAAATACTTAAAACAACAGCACCTGACCTTTTAATTAATAATGCTATAAGTGACCATTAAAAATAATATAAATAGAAATAATAATTAACAAAGTTCCTTTAAATAACTCAGTAAGATTACCATGTAATTGTTTTACCAGAAATCAAAATTAATTGAAAAAAAAACCCAAATTTTTTTTTACATAATTTATTTAACCGTTATTTTTTATGTTCCACGCTCTTAAGCGACTGTGAGAGAAGATCCTGTGTCCTGGCTTGGTCCTAATAGAATAGTAACGGTTGATGCATAATGAGTGTAATTATTGTACATAAGTAAGAATGTATGCAGGATTCTTTTTATTTCAACTTTAATTTTAATTTTGTTTATATCAATTATTTTTTTTATTTATCTATTAATAAATAATAGCGAAAATAAATTATGATAAAATAAAAAAAGTAAATAAAAGGAAGATGGTCCGGAAGCAGTAAACATTTAGGCCTAGTTTTGAACATCATACATTCGATATAAATATATATTTATGTAATATAAATTAGAAATTTATATCGTGGAGAAATTAAATAACTTACCTTTAAACCCGAGATCAATATATACCGTGGGTGACGCATATTGAATAAGTAAATGTTATAAAAAAAATATACAAGTATTGAAATATTAATTTATAATGAATTTATTCCTAGCACTCACAACAAAATTAAATTAAAACGGAGAATTCTGAACACAGGCTGTTTTATTTGAATTTTGATCAATTCATTATTTACTTTTAGCTGATTAGTGAAATAATTAAATACGTAGCAAATAATGACAGTGGATATAAACTTTGTCTGAATTCTAAATGAAAATAGCATTGATTTATATCTGTAGAACTTTTTTTATTTTTAATTGAGATTTTTTATCATTATATATTTAACGATCACAGCCGTACGTTACAAGGGACCAAGCCAGGAAACCTTTCAGTCGCTAAAAATAACGGTTAAATAAATTATGCAAAACTTTTTCATTTTTTAAAAATGATTGATATGTATGATTATTTATTGTCTAAATGTAATTCCAGCCTTTATAACTGGATTCATAATTTAATGTTGTAATTTATTAAATTTGTCAATTTGTAAACTTAATGTAAATGATCCTAGTGGTCGAAACACTTAAATAACAAAAAGATGTGGATTTACAGGAATTCCTATCAATATCCTCTTTAAAAATAAAAAAGGATAGGAGAGCGTTTCTTCATTAATGACATTAGCTATTTGTATGAAATTATTACATTAATTATAAATTATTACGTTTATTATTGGTCGGCTAAACATTTTTTTTGCAATAAACTCCAACCTTTTTAGTGTGAAGTTCTGTTGAAAAACTAGACCAATTTATGAACATAGAAATGTTTCTTAAACCACTCCTTGACTACCAGTGAATAAATAACAAAATTAATGTTTCTTTTTCTCTCTATATATTTTGCTTGAAATAAAACAGTACTTATTTGGGAAAATTGTCGGTATAGCAATGGAAAAAAGTTTATCAAATAGGAAATCTATTTTTAATAGATTTTACTGAATGATGCCTTTCTTCTATTTCATTTTTTTAATTAAGTTAGGGCATCATTTTTTATTACTTGATCTGTTTTACGTGAAAAGGCACTAAAAAGTATTTTTTAAATTATAAAATAATATGAAAAATTATTTTTAATAACTATGAATTTCAACTTCTTAATTTTGGTAGATTTGCTTGCATCTCTATTAACATTAATTTAATTTTTATTTTCAAATTTAAAGAAGAGATTTTTTTAACAACATGGTAGACTTGTTTGACAAGAATTCTTAAATGTTGATTTTTTGTCATATATCGACTCTTAGGATTTTAAAAAGATATGAACCAAGAAATTAAAAGTACCACCGATGTCCCCTTTCTCGAGAATAGGGTTATTGATGGTGTTCTAATTTATATATAAATCAGACTTGCAAACATTTTCTTCTGTGTGAAGATGGAAATGTACGTAATAAAAAAGTAGCTTTTGGGGATTAAGTAATTATATCAGAGAAAATTCTACTAGAGAGTAAGGCAGGAAAACAACGTTAATTAAGCAATTATTTAATTTTTTATCTGAGATAAAAATGAAAGTGAGTAACCTTTTAAAGTTTAGCTTTATCTTAAAAAATAGCTTATGTGAGATATTAAAAACGAACGACGTTATCTACTTGTAAATTAATAAGAGAACATTATGAAGCTTTTATCTTAAATTTCAGGCTGGACAAAAGATTCTGCTTTTCTTGAACGGAGAAAAAAAAAACTCGATTGAAAGGTCCACAAGTCTCACAAAGTAATTTTTATTTTTTATTTATTTATTGATATTTACAACTGTAAAAAAAATAGAACAAGTAAATTTGATCATAATGGCATAATGATATGATACAGGGTGTAGAGAAACTACCCAATAGTGGAACTCTAAAAACAGTTTACAATATAAGGTCACGAGGCCATCTTCTTTTCAGGCCAGGAATTGAAGAGGAAGCAAGGTTAGGAACTAGTGGGTTTGGTTGGTTAGGGAGTTTATTATGGAAGGAATAATATCGGGTTCGGGCTAAAGTAAATTTAAACATACCATATCCTTTCTGTTTATAAACATTCATTTGATCGCTATACACTAATATTTCCTAAGGATGAGAAGGAGGAATCGGCGCATGTTATTAAAACAATTTTAGCACTATTTAACGTTAAATATTTTTAGCTTATCTTTATAGTTTGATTATAAATGTATTTCACTTTTATAACCATTATGATCAAATTAAACATAATTTTTATCATAATGGTTATAAAATTAAAACAGTTTATCAATCCATCATGGATAAATTCACTGATGAGACAGGATATGTTCCTCTATCCTTGGGAAAGGATATTAATACAGAGAAGGGTTATTTATAGGAAAAGTTATTAATAAAGAAGGGATATTAATGGGGAAAGGGTATTAATATTATCTAAAACGATATAATGATTTGCTTAACTTATCACTACAAATCCTAATCCTTCCTGATGATAAATGAACATGTTATATAGATAAATAGGTGGATAAAAGTAGAGAATGGATGCTCATGTAACGATTAGGGCACAATAGCATACTATTAGCAAAAAAATTAAAACTTAGATAAATGTATTTTAAGGGTATGGACAATGGCCTAAGGGCCGAAATGTTAGAAAGTCAATACAAAAATAAGGATACAAAATAAATTTATATTTTTATTCAAGTATCTATTCTCAAAAAAAAATTATTATATCATATATTTACAAACAGATTGGTTTAATTTATTTTATAATGTAATTCATTTATCCTTAAATGTATTATAAACAGCAACAGAAGTTGCATTAAACTACAATTTATGATTAATTGTCGTTCAAAGTTTTATTACAATAAGAGGTTGGCGTAGCTCGGTGTATAAGGTTCCGGGCTCCTAAACTCAGAGCTCAGGTTCTATACTTGGTGGGAGGAAGGATTATGAGACACTGCTGTGGCACTTCCAGCTTATGAATTGGGTACCTGACCCTTCTGTAGGATAGGAGATCATACCTGGGCCCTATTTCATAATAAAGTACAAACTAATACTATTAATCTTGTCGATTTAACTTAATAAAATTACACAGACTTGTACAATTGTAACTTGTACTTTAGTACTTTTTAACTCCTGTAATATCACTATTAGTCCCCCCTATCATGAAAAAATGAGTATTAGTGTAATTAATACGTTGTTTCTATACTTGTACTATGAACTAATACTATTAGCTTTCATTATGAAACAGGGCCCAGGTGGTAGACCGTGGATGCTGACTGTATTATCGTTGGTCAAGAAATATTACTATCAAGTACTGAACATATAATATAACAGATAAACAGCGGTTCATTCGACTTTTAATAAAATTATAAAAAAAAAGTTAATAATCTATCGTAGATCAAAATTAAAATAGACGAAACTCTAAATTTTTAAGATCAGAAATTACATTAGAAGAGAGATGATCATTGTTTTAGTTTTGACTTTTGCTCAAGGTGAGGCACTTAAGAAACAAGATTTTTTCAGTTATTAATTTTATTTCCAAAAAGACGGTGCTTCCTTGTCAAAATTTGTTTACTTTATGAATTTGTTTATTGGTTGGCTCTACAGACCTTGCAGATCATTGGGGGACTTAACTAGCCTTCTCCACGCCTGCCTAACATGGAATACTATTTTCCAGTTTGCAGGCTGCTGCTCTTTTACATCTTTGTTGATTTTGCCAAGGTGTTGGGCTCCGACGTGGTCTCTTGCCAACTATACTGGCATTCATTGTTTTGTAGAGGCTTCCTGATAGATTGCTTCGAGCCACATATCTCGCCCGTCTTAACCTCCTTGCCTTCCCATCTTGAGATATTAAATGACGAGTCTTTGCAAGCAGTTCACTATTAGTTCTTCTTCTCCATGTGTTAAGGGTCTGATCCCAGATAGCTTCTGTAATTGTACGCTGGACTTTCCGTTCAAATCTCCCGATTCTTCTTTGTAGGATATCTGTTAGAGCATAGGTCTCGCCACCGTATATTGGAGCGGGCTTCATCAATTCAAGAATTGAAGTGTAATAAATCCTTCATCGAATGAGTATCTAATATCATTGATACGATTTAGGAATATGTTTGATATCAACGGTACAATAACAACGGTTTTAACCAAACTGTAATATAACGACTTTAGAACATCCTTAACGGTATAATGGAAACGGTTGTTCTGTATCAAAAATCTTTATTTATAAGATTTTATTCTCTAGCGAGTTTTTTATATTTTTAATCCAAATTTGACAATTCTGGATAATAATAATATAATATGATTATTTAACAATTTTTAAACTAAGAATATTTAGTTGATTATTTTATTTATGAAATAATGTAGCTAGACAAATAATAAGAATAAACATCTTTTTTTTTTTTTTGTAAATTAAAAATATATATAATAAGTAAATATGAGGAATTTTTGAAACACTTGATAATCTTGCTGAAAGAACATCTCAATGGTGGTACTTCAAACATTAATTTAAATTAGTAGATACCGTGGCCATCTTCTTTTTTCAGACGCCTCGGAGGAATATCGGCCAAATCTGCAACGAAAGGGATGCTATATTTAGGTTTAAATAGAAAAAAGAAAAAATTACCATTCTCACCTTCAACTCCCCTATATTACACCATTCCCAATTCAATCGATTCTAAAATTAATGAAATTGACGTTCTGGTTGCCAAGCAGAATGTATAAAACGATAGATGGTTTTACCTAATAATTTTCTTTATATTCAGTAATCATTTAATACTAATATTATTTTGGCTTTGTCATTAAAGCTAATTTGGCATAACCGTTTATTTAATAATGGATTTGGTAGAAAGAAAATTAGGAATGGAGAAAGAAAGGATATGTATTTGGTATCCCCTTTGATCTAGGAATTGAGATTTTGTCTTCTTTTTTTCCTCCCACGTTCATCATAGAGGAACATGCATTTGCAAAAAAAATTAGGTCCTGTTTTGCATTTCTTTGTCGGAATATACGAGCTCGTGCTTAAATTATGAGAAAGTTGCGTTTCCAAATTCCATTTGACTAACAAGGAAGGACCTGGTGTTGTGACTGGATGTTGATATTATGAGTTTCATGTTTCACAGCTGCTGCTCGTTCCAAACAAGAATCCTTTAATTTCACCGCGCTACCTGTTCCATTTCGTGCTAGCCTCTGAGGGATTTAGGGCAACATATTTACCGAGTCTCGATAATTATCACTGCTCTCTTGTTCATGAGTTGTCAATGAGATAAATCCATTACATGTTATCCGCTATGAAATTTAATTTAATTTATATGGATATCAAATATCGATTTTATTAATTATGTTTTTTGCAATAGAAGAAATGAAAAATCTAGAAAAACAGTAAATTATAAATGATAAGATAACTACTTCTAAAAATTAATTACGTAATCATAACTAAATAAAAATATAAAATTACGTTTGTATTCATAAAACTATTTTAAATACGTATTAGAAATATTTTATACAAACACATTTTCATTAGCAAGAAGGTTCTTTGTCTAAATAGATTTGACAAGGGCTATTAAATTAAATGTGTAAAAAAAGACATAAAAGAAATAAATAAATACAATTATTTTTCTTTGTACAAATTCTACTTGATTAGCGGAACATCAATTTCAATTATTATGGCATTGGATGGGTAAGAAGTGATGTAATTGGTGGGGTATAAAGGTGGGATTTGATATTTATATATTTATTTTTTTTACTGTCCCACCATATCCATTCATGAAAAGAAACAATTCATTAATAATATCCATGGTTATAAAATGTTAAATATTTTACATTCAAAAAGAACTTATGTCCCCTATTTTGCCGATTTGGCCAGAACCAGATACCAATCCTTCCATAATAAACTTCCCAACCACCCAAACCAACTCGTTTCTAACCTGGTTTCTCCTTCACTACCTAATAATCCTCCTAGGCGTCTGAAAAGAAGATGGCCTCGAGATATTCTCCTTTGGAAATGTTTTTGGAGTTCTATCAATGGGTAGATTCTCCGCATGTTTTTATCATGTCATAACATCACTTACAGCAAATTTACTTGATGTGTATATATGTATACAGTTGTAAATATCAATAAATAAATTATTAAAAAAAAAGAACTTAAGTAAAATACAATAAATTTATTAACACCTTACAATTACCAAATAACCAAATTACTCTATTAGAAATTTTTAAGAGATTTTTCACCCAATTGACGTGTTTTATTTATTTGAGAGGGTGGAGGATTACTGAAAATTTTACCATTGTCACCTACGGTACGTATTTAAAGAAATTTACAGGTTTTAACGAGATTGACCTAGCTCTGAGAATTTTTCTTGGTGTTTACTTGATCTATTTGTACTTTTAATAGATGAGAGAGAGCTTCTCTCAGTAAATTTATTTAACACCCGCCTTTACCCCTTCTATCGTCATGTATCTCATTTCTACTGCTCCGTGTCCTTTATAAATTATATTAATATAAAATTAATATTAAATATTTTAAATTATGACTTAAGGAGGAAGATAAAAATACAATGGAACTAAAATAGATATTCCATATCCACATACAGACTTTATGTAGCTGCTAAATATTTCTTTTAAAACTGCTGTAATAATCCTGTAAATATTCATTCTTTTAATTAGTTAATAATATAATCATAAAAGGTAATTATTATCATAAGTTTATTTTTTTTTTCGGTTTCAAGAGCTAAAAATTACTTTATTATCATTCGCAATTTTTTTTATTAAGTGACACTAAAATTCATTTCCGATTTGATTCTATTCAAGAACACTGTTTTAATTAGTTTTTGATATTTTGTTATGAGTGCGAAAATATTGATGCTTTTAATGAGTTAATAATATAATTATAAAAGGTAATTATTATCATAAGTTTATTTTTTTTTCGGTTTCAAGAGCTAAAAATTACTTTATTATCATTTGCAATTTTTTTTATCAAGTGACACTAAAATTCATTTCCGATATTTTGTTATGAGTGTGAAAATATTCATGCTTTTAATTAGTTAGTAATATAATTATAAAAGGTAATTATTATCATAAGTTTATTTTTTTTTCGGTTTCAAGAGCTAAAATTACTTTATTATCATTCGCAATTTTTTTTTATTATGTGACACTAATATTCATTTCCGATTTGATTCAATTCAAGAACACTGTTTTAATTAGTTTTTGATATTTTGTTATGAGTGCGAATAATACTTTTTCGGTTTTTTTTTTCGTGTCATAAATTTTATTTATGATGTATGAATACGATTAATAATCCGAAATTTCGTAAGTTAAAAGCACCAAATAAACTTTTATTTTTTTAAAAAAGCTTGTTAAAAAAAAGAAGGAAAAAACAAACATTTGGCTATGATATTTCATTTATATATATTGCATGAGATGAGGTAATATTAATGGTGTAACAGACTCAGCTTTTATTGGAATTGTTGCATACGAGAGGCACAATTCATACACGTTCTGAAATTAGCCCTGGCTACTGTATGGGAAATTGTTGATTTCAGGCGATTTGTACAATGAGACCAGGTGCTTTCACCTGTTGCTCTTACATAGCATTACTAGATACAATTTCATAAGCCCTTTGATGTGGTAAATACCTCGCTTGGTAAGCTTTGTCGCGGTGCGTTTGTACCTCAACCCGAGGTAATGACCAATAACCGGGGCATCCTCATTAAATATCGCTGCGGGCGAATACTTGTAGCAGTGAATCATACTCATAATATTTATGAAGCAATGATATTAAACGCATGTTGACGAAATATTAATAATAAACTTGAAGAAGTAATTATAACTTTAAAAACTCCATACGTGAGTAAACATGTTAAGGCGAGGAGATGAGAAGGGGGGTCCACAAAGAAACAGAGGAAGTCGTTAGGGCCTTGATGAATTTTCATTATTTCTCTCTCTTTCTTGCCCCCTTTTTATTAAGCTCATCCTTAATATTGCTGTGTGGTGGGCTGTTGTAAAGTCTTGATTAACATTATTGGGTTTCTTTCCTGCGACAGGAAAATATATGGAGAACATTCAGGAAAACAGGTGTTTTCCATCACCTTAGCAATGTTCTTCTGTGACTTTTTAGACAATTATGATTTATTTATTTTATAATTAAAGAATTATTGAGAGTAATTTGTGAACATAATCTATTTTCCCTTCTTAAACTGTTTTTATTATGTATTATTATTATTTTTTTGGCCTTCAGACATAATTTTCTGTTCTTTGTAGTGTATAAATTTGGTTATTTTGGCAACACTGTTATCCGATTATTTTAAAATACTATTGAAAATATCTGTAAGTAAAAAAAAAGCAAATAAAATATAAATAAATATTTTTTTTTTTTAATTGAACATTTTTTTTCGTGAATCACTTCATTTGTTGAAATACCCTCATCCCTGCTATAATTTCTCCACATCTAATTATAAGCTTTTATAATAAATTATAATTAAATTAAAAAATTTAAATCTATACCGCTACAATCCATGAAGGGTTAGGGGTTTAGTACTTTGTACGGTTGTGCAAGGAGGTGATTTGGTCAGAATCACGGTCGACCGCCAAATTCTTACCCAATTAATAAGGCTGGGTGGACCCCGGGGCTCCAGAACCCACAGGATTGACTCACGACTGCGGTAACAGAATAAATAATGTTTTGTCAGAGATTTGAACCCTGATCCTTTGAGTTAGTAGCACAAAGCCATACGACTGGAAAGAATATTTAAAGGAATTTTGATGTTGATGAAAATATAAAGGATATTTGTATGGGTCGAAGGAAAAGAAATTCAGCTTTTCCAACGTCTGTAATTACATTGGATAATATTGTCAAGGATTTATATATATTTTTATATATATATATATATATATATATATACATATTTCGTGTATAAGCGACAGAAAAGACTTGTTCAAAACACAAGGGGGCTCCAGAACTCACAGGGTTGACTCACGGCTACAGTGTAACAGAAAAAAATGTTCTACTCAGCCAGATTCTGATCTGGGTCCTTGGAGTTAATAGCTTCGGGCCTTACTACAGTGCCATCACGCTCCCACGGTTATAATTAAATACTCTTCATAATGTTTTCTTCATCTTTTTTTTTTTTTTTTTTAATAACAGAAAACGATTTGTTTCAACTTTTGCAATGTATTGTCGAAAAACATCTCTAAGCTGAAATGATAAAAATTTATAGGAATAAAGTCATTAGTATTTGAGTAAGTACGTAAATAATAACCTTTTTCAAAGTTTGTTACAATTTCTGCACAAAGAAAACATTAGTAAGGCCAAACTAGAATATTTTATTGTTTTATTTCCTATAATTTTCTGAACTTTGATACAATGATAAAAAAAAAAAATAAAAAGGTATACAATTTAATTTCACCGAATAATATACTGACGCTAAAATTATAATTTACTGTGACCATTTCCTTAGTAAGAACTATTCCTTATAGTGTCAGAGGATACAGTATTATGTGGAAGAAGAGTAAGTTTACTAAAGAACTAAAATAGCTAAACAACGTGGAATCAATAGACAAAATACAGTGATCATCAAATTATCAAGGCAAGTAAAATAGGTGTGTCAAGACAGAGATAAAAAAAACAAACTAAAAATGCTTAATCCACTAATAAATCTTCAAAGAACAAATCAATACTTAAGGATTTAGGTTTTGACAAAGGTGAGAATGACATGATAAAACATTTTCCCAATGTTAACAAACGATTAGATTAGATTAGATTTTTATTCAGGGCGATCAACATCTAGGTTATTACACCCTTTTTACTTCATCTATCTTCTTGTCTTGACATTTGATCGTTGAATGTAGACTATTTCCTTTTTTACACTGGTCAGTATTGGTGGTCTAATAATCCTCCTAGGCGTCTGAAAAGAAGATGGCCTCGAGATCTTCTCCTCTAGAAATTTTATTGAGTTCTATCAGTGGGTAGATTCTCCACATGTTTGCCTACAGAAAATTTACTTGTTGTATATATGTGTATACAGTTGTAAATAAGAATAAATAAATTATTAAAAAAAAAAAAATATTCCAGAGAGTTTTAATTGGCTGATCTGTTTTATTTCTTAACGATTTATAATAAGTTAATTGCAGTTATAGGTAACTCTAAGGTCTGAAATTTAGTAATATCTACATTCACACACATTAATAATTTATATTTACACAGCACGATTTTCTAGTCAGCCAGTTCGAGTGAGAAGACATCCTTTTTTTTTTTTTTCAAGGCCTCTGACGGAAATTTCGCAGAGAATATTGGGTTTTGGAAAAGGACTTATGAAATATGGTTAGCTTCGAGAGGACTCAGATTTCTTCTTTTTTTTTTTTTGTCTTTCGACAGTAACCTAACTAAATAGAAGCGGCAGCTTCCGCCCCGGGGGGAAACCGAGTTTTATTTTTACACTCGCCTCAGGAGAGTTGGGGTAGGAGAGAGAAGGAGGACCTCCGTAGACCGCAGGGTATTATAAACTTTATATTCCCTCTGCATGAATATATGTTCTAAGGTGATGAATGGCCTGTTTTACTCATAAATATTGTCTATTATTATAAATAACTGTAAAATAATTTGTTGAACGTGATCGAAAAAAAAAATTACTGTTATTTTTACGGTATCCTGTTTTTGCTAACCTAAATACACCTAGAAATTTATTGAGAAACATTGTTTTTGTTCAATTAACAAGCATAACGAAAACGGATCTCTCTTATCACATGGAAATTACTATATGACCTTAAAGTTTGTAAACCAAACAAATCAATGTCGTACTAATAATAAATGTATTTTTTATATATTTATTGGAATTTTAGAACCTCTAATTAATATTTTAGAATTATATTCTAAATTATTACTAAATTTTATTCTTTTTTTTTTCTTTAATTCTATTATCATCAGTTTCTTGCAAAAATTTTTTTTGCTATCATCTAGGTTTCTAAAAGTGACAGGATAATTTTTTTTAAATTTCTTTCTTGTTCATATTAATATAACTTTAAAATATATCTAACAATAATATACTCATGTTAATTTCTTTGTAATGTAAGCATATAACTTGTAGTACATGTAATGTGCCTTAGGGTTGTCATGGAATGAAAAAATAATTTCGAATTCAGTGCATCCTTTTTTTTTTTTTTGCAAAAGTTTCTTTATATAATATCAGAAAATTTAGATGTGTTAAATTGATGGATTCCAATAATTTTTAACAATCCTAATATTTTTAATTCACACGTAAAGAACAACTTTAAGAATTTCTAAAAGACATTGAAATATTTGTGATTTAATTTATAATAATAACTCGTTTCTCTGAAAACGAATGTGGCGTTTTGATGAAATATGGATATTATCCTAATTAGAAATTACATTGTATTCTGTCATAATTTTTTTTCTCTACATTTCAATACCGTCAAGTAATGCTACTGTCAAATCCAAATCCGTGGCATATTCCATAAAGCCGGCGGTGGAATGTGCCTTTTGAAACATCTGGCGTTGAGGAGTCGTTCATATCCGGCTTCATAACGTGACTTCTCCCAGAAACTGTTATTGAAGCATCTGGAAGTTTATTTGTTTCCTCGTAGTGCATTAGTTTACGATGGGCCATTTATCCTAATTGGGGGCCTGAATTAGGTGACTTATATCCTGTGTTAAAAGATATTGGGCCGCTTATCGCCGAGCGAGTTAATGCGTCATTAGCTGGATCTGGACTGCAGCGAAGTTCGAATCCAGCCTCAGGAGTCAACTTGTATTTCTGTAGTTTGTTTGTTTGGTTGTTTAGTGGCGCCAAACTTCATTGGTCATCAACGCCATTTATATTTTATTTAATTTTGCTAATATTCGTTAAATTTTATGATTTTATTATTTTATTTATTTATTTTATCCCCCTCTTAGTTAGAATAGGATGTTTATATTAAGAAGATTTGGCGACAACCCACGACAGCTGTTTCAATGGCTGAATAATATTACCATGTGAACGAGCCTTTATTCAATTTTTTGTTTTGTTATTTTGCGTTTTTATTGTTACAAACTCTATACCGCACTTTGTGTTAATAATTTTGTTTTACTAACATTTTTTTTTTCGTCTCAAGTCATCCGTTGAGGACCTATACAGCCCCAGAGTGGGAATGTCAAGGTTCATTTCTCAGGGCCACCGCGAAATAAATATTGACCAGGTGGGAATCGAACCCACAACCTTCTGAACTAAGCGCTCTGGGACCCTCGCCCCAGCCCGCTCAACTAACAGGTCCTCCTACTAACATGTTGGTAGCATATGATAAATTAATTTATTATATAGCATTCCCCACTACATATAACTGAGGTCTTTCATGAGAAGAAAGGCTTGGAAGTTTTTTTTTTTCACATCAGTTACAGTAAGGAGGTTACGCACTTGGGATCACCGATTTCTATGAAACTTTTTTTGGTTTTACTAGGTCGAAAAATATTAGACACATGTTCAAGGGTTCTTCTCATGGCGCCCTAGGACTCTAAAAAAATTCATAATTTAAAAAAAATATATGATATGGTATATCGCCTTTGTTCTACATATATTTAATGTTTATTATATATCAATGGATTCTTCTTATATATCAATGGATTCTAATAATGTTGAATATGAACAAAAGACTGTTGATTGTTAAATGAGGTAAATTGCATACAAAATTAAAAAAGCCAAAAATCACTTTTAGTCAATCAGACAATTTGGTAGAAAAGGGGACCGGCATAGATCAGAAGCTCTGTTCTACTAACTCAAAGGATCCGGGTTCGAATCTCTGACAGACATTATTTATTCAATTACCGTAGCCGTGAGTCAACCCTGTGGGTTCAGGAGCCCTAGGGTCAACCCAGCCTCATTAAGTGGTTACCCTTAATTAAGGAAAAATCTATCGGTCGAGCGTGATTCTGACTAAATCACCTCCTCACAAAACCGTTGTTCTAATAATAGTACTTCCTTAAAAAGTACAGCACCGCTGATCCTTCATGGGTACAGATTTATTTCATTTATATAGTAGAAAAAAAGGTTCAAATTAAGTGTTAGCGAACGTGTTAATTGCCAATCAACCGAAGAAGATGAATAGAAAAATTGTCTTATTCTTGTTGAACTATTTTCAATTATAAATCAAACCTGAACCACTTAGTTTCAATATTATTTTAGGGTGAGATTTTTGATCGATAAAATAAATAGGACGTAGTAATAAAAAAAAATATATAAAATCATAGAAACTTTAGGCAAGTATCTTTTACTCGAAAAATTAATTAATTAAGTTGGATTAATGTTCATACTTCACGATATAGTTTTTGAGGGAAATTGTCTATGAATTGGATATCAAGGCAATTTAATTTTTTAATAAACGAAATAAGCTAAATTTACAATAAAATTTCAACTTCTAATTCAAAAGTAGGTAGCATTGAAAATCTGTCTGTTTTGTAAAATTTATATTATTAATATTCCTTGGAATTCAAAGTATTTTGAATCTTCTTATCAGAAATCCTATAAGGGAAAACTAATTATCGGAATTAGAGTAACTTACTTGAAACCATTGTGATGGGGTGAAAAAAATGGCCGTTTTATTGAATTCAAGATTTTAAAGTACTGTAAATATTCATATTTAATACTTACCAATACTTAATAATCCCTTTAGAGCATTCTCTAAGCTTGTTTAATCCATTCGATTAATTAAAAAAAATCCTCAGTTTAGTTATTTATTTCAAAAAAGAAACATGATAGTGTCCTTCAGCAACTCATGAAATTAGTAATTATGAAGGAGAAGGTGTATTTTATATCACAGAAATGATAATACACATATTTTGTTGAAAAATAGTCATTTTTTTAATACACCCTAATATGACAGTTACTGTTTGAAAAACTATTAGTTCGTTTCGCAAAATCTTAATATCAAACAACCGGGGATGTCTTAATTTCTTGACTTACATTATGGAATAATTTACTCGAAGCTATAGTTATGGATATTAGTTAATAGGTTTCGATATCCCATTCATAATTAGTTAATAAATAAAATGTTTTATTCATTCAAAGCAAACGCACGGCGTTTCTATTGTACATTGGTAATATTGGATTATTCATACATCAAGGTTTTTTCTAATCTGATTAAACGTTTTAACTTTTGAATAATGGGTAAAATTCCAAACTTTATTACTAGGAGGGAACTTTTATGAATAAATAAAATTAAAACCGAATCCTAGATATTACAATACGTACCTATTTTGCGACGATGAGGTATTATTGGGCAATTATGTAGTTGTAATTGTATTTCTACTGTTTTTTTTTTGGTCTAAATATTCAGTGCTCATTAAAGAAAATATATATATACGAATTAAGAAACCCTTTGGAAATTACGGTTCCGATTCTCATAATTCCAATGATTTTTTTCATGACGATATCAATAAGTCAGGATTTGAACCGGATTTGTTTAGTAAAGGTAGACAGTCCTTGCTGCAAGCTGAACCCGTGTCTACATTTTAAAAATAAATTAAATTTAAATATGAAAATAAAAAAATGGACGACACTTGTTAATTGAACACGTAAACTGGGCACTGTCAACTTTATTTTTCTAGAAATATGTGCCTCTTCAAAACTACTTTCCGTCTTAGAGTAAAAGAAAAAATAGAATGAATATGATATGAACCCAAAAGAATTTTCAGTCTTATAAAAACTTTGTAGACAAATAACTTTAAGTATGAAAGAAATATTTTTCCAAATAGAACGAATAAATATAAAAGCAAACGATGCATTGTAGTTTTACAATATTGTTCCCAAAAATGTCTTTGTGTGGAAATAAATTTATAGAAGAAGTTAAGAAAATTGCTGAACCGTCGTTATTACCGTTAAATAAGGGGAGGATGTGTCAGTTCTTGAGGGTTTTCCCTTGACATTCATTTGTTTACTAAAATATTTAGATAAATTTATTACAGAATGGCATGTACACGTTTCAGATTTACATTTTTGTCCAAACCATATCAGAGCCCGCGAAGAATGGTGTAATTGGAGGATTAAAATAAATCCCAGCAAATCCCATCAAATCACCTTTACCCTTCGTCGTAAACCTACCGACTGCCCTACTCTTTTAATAATGTTGATCTTACCCCTGTCAAACAGATCCGCTACCTCGGACTACATCTGGACAAACGACAATCCTAGAATCCTCACACAAGACTGAAAAGGCAGGGAACTGCACGTAGATTTCGACTATTACAGCACTTACTGGACAAATGGTCTAAACTTCCAATTACAAAAGACCGATCTACATGACTGTAATAAGGCCAATTTGGACATACGCAGTTGAGCTTTTCAGCTCTACTATTCCACTACGAATCATTGCAATTCAAAATCCTTCGTAAAATCCCTAATGCTCCTTACTTTGATACAAATAAAATCATACATAAAGAGCTCAATGTTCCATATGTAACCGATCTAGCCCGAACCAGACATTATTCTTTCCATTACAAACTCCCTAACCACCCAAAACCACCTTTCTAACCTTGCCTCCTCTTCCATTCCTGACCAATCTCCGAGGTGTCTGAAAAGAAGATGGCCACGGTAATGTAAAATATCATTAGAGTGCTACTAATGGGTAATTTCTCTACACGCCTGTAACACTCCAATTTATCTGAGATCAAATTTACTAAATTTATTATAATGTACAGTTGTGAATAGCAATAAATAAATTTAAAAAACAAAACATTTTTCTGAAAAAAAATGTGGTAGGGATTGGTGGAAGTAATTGCATATTTCTGCATGATCTTAGTACAAGAAGTGAGCTTATTTTTATTATAATGTTGTGAAATTACAGCCAATAAAGATGCAATATTAAATTTCCAAAGATAATACTTCATGTAGTAGGTGAAAAGAAATTCATTACTTACTACTGCGTAACCGCCTATGCGATGTTATTTTGGTTTCTGATATGTAAAATATATCATATCAATATACAATACACCGTTTTTGGGACTTTTCATGAATACTATGAATCGTTATTTCATCGTTAGGGATTAATAGGGTCTATTACATATTTCTACAGATCACATTTTTGATAGATTTCGGGATGGCCTTTTCTTGTCTTACATTGCCACAATCTCGCCTCATTTTAGGTTCATTTAAATGCGAACTTTGAGATTTGAGACACACTTATTGATATAATAGGACATAAAAGTGTTATAACCTAGGCTCTCAGATATTTAGAACGGGCCAGGAGCAAGTAGGTATAAGTTATAAATTAAGTACGCGCAAAGATATTCAAGCTCGCGCCGAACAATCTGCATTAATAAATCCGAATTTCCGCGTGAGTGTCTACATACTCCCAACACGGGTCTTCATCATGCATGAAAGGAAATTGGATTTGCATCGTATTGTGATCCCGGCTTGCCCTTCTTTATGAACCTGATTTACAAATGTGTCACGTCCGTTATCTCGCGTGTCGTAGTTGTTTTGAGAACGTAATGGGGATAGTCAATGTTACTTTACTGTTTTGCTGTAGTTTTGTTCTTTATGGTTTTGATCCGATTAGATGTCATTTCATGATCTCTGCTGATAACATTTATATATTATTTTTATATTTTACCTTATCTATAATTAGATATGTGTAAAAATATATTTAAATTTGATACTTGAATCAGTGCATCCGCAAAAGCAATTAAAAAGTGGTAATTTTCCTATAAGGGAGAATTTTTAATTGTATTTTTCGTAGTGTTAATGGAAATGTGCTTAGCACCTCTGTGAAGTAAGCCATCAATATTACTTTTTTGAATGCTTAAGAGATGATGATGGCTGATTGAGAACAAAAAATAAACACACATATTAACTCTGATTTATTGTTTTGTGTACAGCCAATACTTATAACGAATATATCTACTATATTTATTTTTAATACATATTTAAAAATTTGATAGTAAAATATCGCTTTCATAAAGGTTGTCATTTATAGAACGAATATTTTTTTTTTGCTCGTTTGCTAGGAAGGTTAAAACTGCTTTTTGGCAGTTTGAACTTTATTGTTTACTATAAAAATTTAAGGAGAAGTCTTCTTCGTTGAAATAATGTTTATTTTTTCAAGAAAATCCATAAATTTAAGGCATATTCCCTGAGCGTGTTTCTGATCCAGTCTTTCCCATTAAAAACCCTCAGTCTCTAGATTTCATTAGAAATTTAATTTTAAAAATATATAATAGGCAATGACAATTCACTTTTGGGTCGAGTTGAATTTATTAAAATAGAATAATAGTTAATTTTAAAAAAAGATAAAAGTGAAAATTAAAATTTTAAATCCCAAACAATAAATGCACGACCTTTTTCATTGTTTTCTACTGAATTTACAAGTGATAAAGGATATTTCAAGGAAATATTAATCTTACTTCCTTTTTTCCTATATATTAGGCCAACGATTATGCAGTCCTATAGAATACAAAGTATTTTATTAATAGTAGTAAAACCTTTTCTCTCTTTACTTGTAATGTTAGATTTATGTTATTTACAAATATATTAACGTATTGTATACCTAATAATCATATAAACTCATAAAAACCAATTATTTGTAATATTTTTATGCGTTTACCTTCATTATTTGATATCTTATATTTTCCTTATTGTTTGGAATTTTTCTCAGTTATAAAATATATTATTTTATCCTGAAAGTACTAAAATTGATATTGTTCGATACATATGTCCTTAACTTTTCTTTATACACTACTTTATTGTTGACTCTTCATCAACATGACTTCATTTATTTTGAAGCAACTTACATAATGGACTGTGTTTTAAAAGTACAAAACTTCATTTAGGAATCTTAAGAGTTGAAATTTTCTGAAAATAAATTAATAATAAAAATATATTCCCATAGCCGAATATTAAAGAAGATTACTCGTTAATTTTATTATGTTATTTAAGTAACTTCTTTTCCCAATTAATTGAAGAATTCTATTGAATTTTTAAATTTTAAAATGTGAGTGTTTGAAGTGCTATTATTTAATATTATGCTATTTATTTGTTAAAATGAATTAAAACCTCAAACCTTAGATGATTAATATTTTTTAATTCATTATTAAAATTTAAATTAATATCTTTACGATTTAGCTAAGTCTTTTTTTATATTAAAATTTTATATATTAATAAATATTACAATCTGTCACAACGTTGTTGGACAATAAGTAATTGTGATTACTGATTAATTCATACTAAAATAAAATAACATAAGAATAAAAATAAATAGATAAATGAAAACAAAATTACATAAAAATAAATAAAATCTCTCTCTAAATATATACAAACAGAAGGATAAAGAAAATAATCATCAAACAATGTACATGAAAACGTAAATAAATAAAGTAATCAACAGTCGCATTTACACTTTTATATATAATATTTACACTATGGACCTAAGGATCCCTGAGCCCAGTGTCTTCCCCACATATAAGAGGTAGAGCAAAGCTCATTGAGATCCCAGCGCATCCCCCTCACCACGTCACTGGTAATGAGCCAGTGGAGCATCTGACCACTTCCAGAACTTCAATTGTCCACTTAGTCTCTTGGTCACAATTTAGCTAACATGCTGTCAGGTATGGTTTGTCTGATATTAAACGATGTTTTAAAAATACGAAAAGATATATAT
>NW_027112807.1:86175-131452 GCF_000696795.3 Halyomorpha halys
ATTTATTATTTATCCCCTATTTTTTTATTATTTTTATCTTTTTGCTTATGGCTATTATTTCCTTTTATCTAAAGTCTTTATAATTTTAATTATGGAATAAAATAAATAAAAAGTCGACTCTGGAGTCCATTATGCATTATAATGGTTTCCCATCCCGACCGCCATCACTCCTCCCTACTCCCAGCCGAATAACAAAAATATTTGCTCAATTGAATTGACTCCTTTTCAACGCCATTTACCCTCCCATTGTTAAGTTAATTTTCCCTTAAGTCATTTAGGTGGCTTAAGTAATTTTATTAATTAATTTCTCTTACTTTTTCTTCGTTGATTTATTCTTTTAATATTCTCTTTTTTAATTAAACCTACTTCTTTTTTAATTACTTAAGTTAATACTGACACTTTACATAACGCTATTGTGAAGTGTTATATTGTTGTAGGTGGAAGTCCCGTCCTGAGGATTATTTTAATCACCTTCTTCTTCTTCTTCTTCTTTTTATCATATTTCTAAAAATATTTTAAACTACTTCCAGACCGATTTTTTTTAAAGCCAAGCCTTATTAGACATCTAAAGCATTAGTAGAATTGCTGTTAGTGATTTCAGTTTGTATGGTTTGTTGTTTTTGAGATCATTAAGTCAGTGAATGAGTAGTATTTGTTATTCTATATGGTAAGAAGATATAAATAAAACAGGCTTCCATGTTTGGTAATATTGGTACGGATGAGATGAAGTTTGTTTTTATTGAGAATTAAGTAACCTTTTAAATGAATCACTATAATTCTGGTAGACAAATAGTTTTCGAGTAATTCGAAAATTTTTGTGTTTTAAGGTTCTAAAATGAAGGTAAAATGGGTTTTCACTGAAGCTTGCTTAAAGCTGAATTTTATAGATAATTAAGAGTAACATAAAAAATATATATTTTTAAAATAGACGTATCATTGGAAGATACAGATAAACTTAAAAATATCGCGTACAGTGTGCACATCACACAATTTCTACTAAAGTGCGTATTTCAGGGTTTTTCGAGGTGAAAATAACGAATATAAAATTTTTCATACCAAAAATGCAACAGTTTAACAAAAGATAACAAATCCATGTACATATGAATGCGATCGGATGTGATCAAGTAGCCTGGACCTTTTTCGAATCCGACCTCCTCTTACCATTTTTTCTTTTTTCTGCTTTAATTATGCATCTAATTGTTTAATATTTATTTATTTATTATTAACCAATTCTAACACTATCCTCACCACTTACACTGATGACTCATGTGTGCTTGCAGTCAATAATATCTCTTTGATTGGATCCCAAACTCTCCAATCCCATATCGCAACCATCGAAAAATGGTGCCGTAATTAGAACATCAAAATAAATCCCCCCAAATCACCCTTCGTTGTGACTTAATACCCTACAGTATCCTTCAATAATATTGCTCTTACTCCAGTAGAACAGATCCGCTAGCTTGGACTACATCTGGACAAACGATTAACCTGGAATCCTCACACAAGACTGAAAAGACAGGAAACTGCACCTAGATTTTGACTATTACAGCACAACACTTACTAGATAAATGGTCTAAACTTCGAATTTATTACAAAAGACTGACATGACAATTATAGAGCCTATCTGGAAATACGGAGTTGAGCTTTGGGCTTCACTAAACCTTCGGATTCCTCTCGTATCCAATTCTTAAAATAAAAATACCTTCCTAAAATCCTCAATGCTCCTTACATTGTCACAAATAAAAATATACATAAGACCTTAATGTTCCCTATGTAGCAAATCTTCTATTATAAACTCCTTAACCACCCAAACCCACTATTTTCTAACCTTGCTTCCTCTGCCATACCTAACAATCCTCCGAGGCGCCTGAATAGAAGATGACAACGAGACCTGCCAGTGTAAAAACGTCATTAGAATGCTACCAATGGGTAGTTTCTGTACACGACTGTATCATTTCATTATTAACTAAAATCTAATTTACTAGATGTATGTGTATGAATGTGCAATTTTAAATAGAAATAAATAAATGAATAATTCGTCATTTAACCTCTTTTAAACCATTTCAATGAGAGTAGACCTGTTATGAAAAAGCACTTAATCGTCCCGAGCTAAATCAAAATCGTTGGATTTATTTATTGAGTAGATCCTAGAAATCGTGAAATCGATTGTCTAAAGTGGTGACTCATATCGGTTGGCTTTAATGAAAAAGTTTCTTTGTCATTTCAGGCATACATGAGCCATAAATATGTAGTTTCAGTTTCTTTAGAATTTCGTTTTTGAGCTAGCTTGTCTATACACGTACACACGCATACCAGTTTGCAAGACTTAGGTTATTTTTTAGGTTCCAAGGTTATTTTTAAGCAAAACGTGCATTTCAGTCAAAAACTCGAATTTCAAATATACCCCCTTTCTACATATTCCATTTATAAACAAGTGAAAACAGTCGTAGGTAATTGGAGCACAATGTTAACTAATCTAATTGTGATTGGTTCAGGTACTTCAATTTTTGTATTTATAGTGAATTTTTAATTTTCTGGATGAACAATTTTTGAGATAGTTGAACATGAAATTAGTTCCATTTTAAATTCGACTCAAATTAGAGTCGACTTTTACTTAATTGGGGGATCAGTTGGTCTTATATTACCTATCATTAGTTTCGATATTCAATGAGGCTCTGAAGCTCTCTATTGGCTTTCCTTCCATATTGGCCAGTGAGAACTTCACCTCATCTCAAGTTATAGTAGTTCTCCTAGTTGAGCCTAATAATATTGTATTGATTAGGAATTGGCAACTCATTAAGTGAGTTTCTGAACTGTTGCAGTATTGTTTAAATTAATTGGCTATAAGCTTAGGAGGCTGGATTGTGACGTTAATGGACGAATTTCATGTTTCATGGCTCAGCATTTAACTCACGAACTCATGAATCTTCTAATGATGTCTATAGTTAGAATAATAAATATTTTTAGTATAAATTTTTCTGCAAATCGATTTTTAAATATTTCAATACGAATTCTTCTTAGAAATATGAGACTTGAAAAAAAGTTAATTGAAACAGTGTTCGAAAGTATTACTAAAAAATAATGACAAAAAAAAAGGGATGAGTTACTATGTGAACACAATGACATTTGATTATTGAGTTTTAAATAAACATATCGAATCATTAGTCGATCGCCATTTTGATGTTGAATGGTGTATTTTGAGGCTTATTCTGATGGTAAAAGAGCCAAAGAGAATTAAAAAGTCAGTAATTTACAAGTTTTGATTACTTTAATAAAGAAATATGAATAATTACTAGTTAAAATTGATGCCTCTGGAGTATAGTTAGGGCGGAGGGGGAATGGCTGATTATTTAAATCGTTAAAAAAAAATATTTTTTTCATTCGGAGCTCCATATCTTAAAACTACCAACAACATTAGAAAACGTAATAAAAACATCATTTAAAGTAGAGTAAATTTGATAAATTATGAGCCCTATAGAGCTATATATGTTCAATAGAACTGGAGATACAGTTTTTAAAAAGAAACATTTTATAAATAATAAGTAGTCAGCGAATTAATTTTGGGAAAGCTATACCTCAAGGACCATTCGACGTATATCTATTTGCGCTCAAATTAAATCTATTCAATGTGTCATAATGTAGTTTATTACGTTTATCTTTGCAGGAGTAATAGTTTTCATGATATTTGCTAAAATAAATTTATTTCTAGTTGTTCGGACTAAATACCATATGAAAATATCATGAAAACCCCTTCGAAGATATTTGTCATAAACTACTTTGCAGTACATTAAACTAGCTTTAATTTGATTGCTGACAGACATTTGTAAGTCTATTACTTCCTGAGATATTGTTTTTCATAATTCCAAAATGTTGTCCAAAGAACTAGAAATCAACATTTTTAAATTTGTTTTGCGAAATACCATAAAAACTACCACTCCTAGGAAGATAAACTAGTTTACAGTACATTTAACTAGCTTAACTTGAGTGCTAATAGACATCTTTAGAATGATTTCGTAGGCATAGATTCCCCAAAATAAATTCGCATTTTTTATGAAATATCCGTGTTTTTTTTAAAACTATATCTCGGGAACTTTTGAACGTAAATAGCTCTCTTAGAGACCATACTTCAAAAAATGTACTCTTCTTCAAATAATGTTCTATTAAGTTTAGAGGTGCAGTAATAAAATTACTTAAATTAATTAAAATTAATTAAAACCTTGTAATAATCTGTCATAAACTTATTTAGAATATGTTTTAGTACGTACAGAAATGTTTTATGTCATCAAGTAAGAGATCAGCTTCCAATTTACGAAAGCATTTCTCAAGTCCTTTCTAAAAGAACGGAGAAAGTTTCAAAGCAGCTAGAGGTTGATTACTTTTACTTTTCTTTGCTCCTAAAGCATTTTTCGTTCATCCCTGATAAAGTGTTGGAAATTATTTTCTGCTAACTTTAAAAAGTGGGTCACCAATCATCGTATTTCTTTTTTGAGCGAACTGTGAAATACCACTTTGACTCCAGATAAAATAAGATATAATTATGTAAAAGGAAATAGAAAGGATGGAAACATCTTGCAAAAGTTCGGATAAAGAGGAATCATGGAATTAAGATGACGCTGATTTTGAGCACAAGGAGATTTCTCTTAGGAATATCGTAAGGGAGATAAAATCAGGAGTTACTTCTAAAGATATTTTCCTTCAGAAATGTTATGGTAGCAGTAGCTAGAGAAGTACTTTCATCCCAGGCAGTTACCGTAAGGTAAGGGATGATTCCTGCAGTGCAGAAGATATCTCGTTACCTTATACCGTCTCCTGAACCGTTTCTAAGCCACCGTCATTTCATCAGCTACAGGATGCTTTCATATCCCAGTTGAACACGTGTGTCTCTGGTTTTAGTGTTTATCTGTTCATATATTGCTGTCCCACTAGGAACACTTGCAGACGTGAGAAATTAGTCTCGTAGCATAGCTTTCTTTTTCTTGTCGTCTTCGATGTTTGTAGTAAAATAGTTTTGATCAGGATCTCACAATTGCCACATTCCATATGGATGATATATACCCGTATATAAAACTATTGGTGTTTACATCGGGAACTGTTCGTGCTGTACTTCAGGTATCCCGAGTGTATTTTAAAATTATAACAATTAAAGTAGTGTGGAACAAAGGGGTGGTTGAAAATTATGAGACATTTTCTCGTGATTAAAATGCATATGTATATTTCTCTTAATATCAAAGTTGATTCCCTAGAGAGGCAGATTATGGTTAGTGAGTTAGTTTAGAAATCATTTTTATTAAATGAGATAATATCAAATCAAATTTAGGGTGATCTCATATATTATGATATTGACTTATCTGGTGAGTGACGTTTTCGCCGCCGTGGTCACGTCTTCTTCCCTCTCCTCGTGCAGGTTCAGCTGTTTGCGGAATGGTGAAAACCATGAAATCTTCGCCTAGTGTCAGAAAGACGTGTGTCTGTTTCGGTCAAGGGATGGCCAGCAAGTCTTCGGCCCTGGCGTGATGGTAGGGGCAGGCCAGGTCCTAGGTCATGGTGCTTAGGCTGGGGCGGCATTGCAGTCGTGGCACCTTCGGGGTCTTCCGGTGTCCGCGGCAAGGGGGGATCAGAAAATGAGACCCCCGACCCCGACTTTATATAAATTCAAAAAGGAGCCGAAAAATTCGGATTACTTAAATCCAACAATTGGTATCATACATTCCAAGTGTGATGGATGTTCCTGCTTACTTGAAATAAGATTACGGGTATGTGGATCCAATGTTGTTTCTGCAAGTCGGAAAACTGCATTTATTTCACCGTGTTTTTCTGGCCATTACATAAGGCCTTTTCACATGAATAAGTTTTGGAGAAATGAATGAGAATTTTGAATAAATGTCTTAACTTTAGAGAGAAATTTTCTCGCGCACCACCACTTTGATGACCGCTTATCTACAGGGTACCATCATGTTCCATCCCTGTGGGAGGGTCAAGTTTTTATTCTATGGGACCACCACAGAAATAAAAGTGGACCATCAGGGTTGATTAGTGTCGCTGCAGTTACGAGCCGGTCGTAGCTAATCCTGTAACTTGCTCGGCTACAGACGGATTGACAAGTTTTGACTTGTATTACATATCAAATCGAACGAATTTATTCACTACTATTATATTATAGTCCGATTTGTGCAATTACATTTACATCATTTTGATACCATTAAATGTTGAATTTGATCGACTTATTACACTATTTATGCGATGTGTATTCCTATATAACCGAATTTCCTATTTTTTGTACAACGGAACTGGGATTATAGGATGATTTTTATAAAAATCTTTAAGTGATGGATAACGTGGATGGATAATATTGACGGTTCCAGCTCACTAGAAAACATCCAGATCAGTCAAAATTAACAAATCAAATTTTTGGATGTCGACCTTATGTAATTTGAGTTAGCTGAAATATATATCTGATTTCAATATTCTTATTTATTCCCATTCAATCGATAAATTAACTGATCATTTATGTTTTTTTATTGAATTTTAAATATATTACAAGATGTTGTTATCACTGAGGTCTTAAAATCACTGTTGTTTTGCTGAGACCAGCTCTCCAAAATACTGGTATTGATTTCCTGTTTTTTAGAAGTTTCCCAGTTTTGTTTACGCCGTAAATCATTAGGGCGAAGTCTGAATTTTAGGCTTAATACTCCAATGTTTTGACAGAAGCTAGCATTAAAGTTTTGATAAGTAGTAAATCGTTTTACCTTATACTCTAAAACAACCTAAAAAAATAAAAATAAACCTTAGTTATAACCTGAACTAATATATTTCTCCTTTGGAATTTGTACTTATTTAATAATACATTTTTGGTTTAGATTCTAATTACTACAGTAATCTTATTAATTTTATTTTACTAGTTGGTGTAGAAAGGACTTCAAGAAACTGAATGTGTTTAGGTTGCATCGGGTCCCACTCTAGCAGGAAGTAAATTAAGAAGTTTGTTATAAGCTTGAGGATGGTCTATTCCAAAAATCAATATTTTTTAAATTAGAATTTCAAAAATTATTGTTTATTTATGATATATATATATTTTTTTTCCAATAGCTAATATAATCAATTTAAACTTACAACCAGGAAAAATTTCAGGTTTTACTTTAAAACACCAACTCCATTTCGAGTACAGTACAAAAAAAATTGCTTTCTTCATGTAGTACTTATTCACCCGTGTAACATTCAGCTCTGAAAAAGTTGTATTTATCTTTTTTTCCTCTTGAATATAAAACTTTTTTTTCTTCTCCTGATGCCTTGTTATTTTTACTTTTTTTTTCATAAGTTATTCAATTTTTTTTTTTTTTACGATGACCTAAGTCTTGGGTCATCAATTCATTTAATTTTTTCTTTGATTATTCTCTCCGTTTTCTGGTGTTCGTATGTTATCGTTTTATGTATTTTAATAAAGACTTCTATTACACCTAATGCAAAGGAATCACAATATTTTCTACTAGTAGTACGCTCATAATTCATTGTTTGGAGTTAATGAATCTTTATATTTTATTGAATCTTAAAAGCTTGATATCACTTGTTATCTAATTTAAGTAAAATTATTACATATTTAATACTCTCACGGAGAGCAAGTTGATTCTTACACTACTCTCGTCCTAGGAGAATGCTATGTTCATTGGTTCCCAAAATGGTTGACATTTTTTTTCGTATATTACAATAAACGAATATTTGTCAACCCTTTTTTGTTTTTCATAAAATAGTTAATGTAACCCCAGATACAGCCAACATTTCCATTTGACTAACAGACTTGTAAAGTAAACCATGAAGGATTGGTGACTTTAATGTAAAAATATGGCGGTTTTGAGACATTTTCTTCCTTTTTTTTTCTTATTTTTTTTTTTATTTTTTTTTATTTTTTTTTACAATTTAAAATTCACGAATCCACGTTTTTTAAAGAAAACTAATTTTACGATTGTTTGATTGAATAGTGATTAGACAAGAGTGTTCTTAAAAATGTTTTGTAGGTAAATACAGGAATAAAGATTCCATAACTTGTTCAATTTTTTTGTAAACTTATATTAGCTTGGTTTATTTGTGATTATTATTATTTAGTATTTATGAAAGATTTTTTTCCCAACCTTTACTTTTCGCGTTGCATCCATTCATACATCCTAAACAATGCCAACTTTTGTGTAGATTGAATTTATTCCTATTCCTTTTTATTAATAAAAAGGAATCAAAGTGTGATGTAGGGCGAAAATTTGACTAAAAAATTTTATTTTCCGATTTTTTCGAAAATTCGTATTTAAGGGATTCTCGAGGTTCTAAAAACGAATATCAACGTTGCTTCAGTTAAAAAATCTTTTACCACTCTTTCATAAGTCATTCGTTCCGAATTGTTTCAATATAGTAGTAATATTGAAACGAAGTGAGTATATATATGACAATATCATAGTTAATTAAATTGTGAAAAAGAAAAAATCAACTAAATTGAAAGGCTTAAAGATAAATAAATCCCCAAATTCTCAAGTAGAAAAAAAAGCATATTTTTAATAAAAAAAATATCTGTTTCATTCCTTATAGCATGATTTGTTTCAATTTATGATACTAAACTTTATATTAAAGTATTTATAATTGTTAAATTTTAACTAAATACAATAATTTATATCAAGCTATCAACAGTGTTTATTAAATCTATAAATACAACAATAGTTTTTTGTTTTTTTCCCGGGCCAGTAATATATATCTATTGCAGTGACGCTGATTCACCCAATCATAAAATACTCTCAAAGCCTTGAAAATTCCCGTTTTACTCGTCAAATACCCATCATTTTACCTGATTTTGGTGAATCTTTGGTGAAAAATTCCCAAATCGGCAGCACTGATCTATTGAAACCCTTCTATTTAGGCTATAAAACCAATCTTTGACTTGGGCTCAGTAGTGAAGAATAGAACATTTCCGTTAGCTATTGAATTTCCAAAGTATCTCGGCCAAGTAGTTTGAACGGAAGAGTATAGTAAAATAATGGGCGTTTTTAGGGCGAGGCATAAATGAAATAATCTACGAAGGCCCTGAGAGAGGATCCAGTTGATGAATATCTAATGAATTAGCTTAAATTAGGATCCGTTTCAATTTCGAACCCCCCCCCCCCCATTCGATCTCCCCCTCTAACAGCGCCCACCCCATTTTATCCATGAAGCCTTCCCTATCTCTGCATCCAGAATGAGTGTGTCCATCCAACGCGAAGGACTGCCTACTGGTTGAATTACTGAAGTAACCCGAAATACTCTGATTGAGAGAATTTCTAAATGTTATTGACAAGCCGGAAATATGGATACTCTATTTTTTTATGTTACGAATGTAATACGCAATGACATTCGTAGAGTAATATGAAGAAGTGATAAAAAAATTGGTTAACCTTCAATTCATCCCTTTTACCGTATACCCGACGATTTTTTTTTTTTTTTTTAACTTTTTTACTTTCACAAACATCATGAGGTTATGGTATCCATCGTATGGTATACATCATGAGGAATCGTAATAATGTTGTATCATTGGCCTAATGTTGATATTTGTCATTCCTATCTCGAGAAATCCTAAACTACGAATTTTTATAGCTGCAAAAACATAAAAGGTTCGTTCTATAATTAATGTTTGTGTTCAAATACAGCATAGATAATACTTTATTTTATTTTATATGGAAAATTATTAATTTTAAATTAATGTATAAATTTAATCATTCATGTTGACCTAAATTTTGTAAAATATTCCTGTTTATAAACCGGACTCTTAGAGAATTTCAGTTTTGTAAAGCGTGTTAAAAAACTGATATTATTATTACTATTATTTTTAAAAAAGTCCAAAAATTTCCTTCTTTTATTTTGGGCCTTTCATTTTCATTTTTTTTTTTTATTTGATGGAAATAAACCTTTTTATTATTTTTGTTTGTTATAAACAATAGATATATTTATACAATATGAAAGAATTTGTTAATTAATAATGCTATTAATTATTATTGTTATTTTCTATGGTTTTATTTATATAATAGTCAGATTTTACTTTCGCTTATTCATGTATCGATGTATAGATATTTTTTCCTGGATAATAAATAAATCACTATTTTAAGAAATACAAGACTAATTTCAGCTCAAGTTAAGGCGGTATGTAAAAGTTGTACGATGGGCGCGCCTCTACCATTTTTCCAATCCGGTATAGCTCGAGTCTCAGAATGATATTCTATTGTATAAGCCAACGTTTACCTAACTGTCAACGTCTGTATATTATTTTATGTCTTATATTTTTCGTAAAATAAAATACTTATAAAAAAAAATTGTAATTTAATGCTTTAAAGTAAAATACCAAAAAAAAAAAATAATAATAATTATAATAAATATTAAAACTTTAAAAAATGTCTCTAATAATAATAAATTTAAAAAAAAAATGGAAAGGCAAGGAGAATCAATAAGAAGGAAAAACATGTTGTGTTCACATAAACATCCAATCAAATCATAAGGTTCGTAAACTTCTAATAAAATAGGATAGAAAAAAAATGACCTAAACGTAATTAGCAAGAAAGGAAAATTATTGTTGATTTATCTATATAATTTACATGTTTTAAATGAAATTAGAAACAAAAAAAAAATGTGATAACAATGAAGAATAAATCTAACAGATCATATTTCATAAGGTATCTTCTGATAATAATATAAACGAAAAAAATAAATGAAAATAATTATGATATGTAGTGTGGCCTTGTCCAAAGAAAATATCTCTTCAACTCTAGTACTATAGGAGTTAGGGTCAACGAAAAATAAATTTAGCAAATGAACGGCCAGTTACAAAAAATATTGGAAAAATAGATTACTTTATTAAATGGTTTTATGTTTTAAAATATTGACTAGTGCTAAAATTGTTTATGTTACCTTTTCGTGTTTGTAACTACAGATAGTAATCTTCTTGTTACATAGGGCATAGTTAAATCTTATTGAGGTGTAAATCACACTTTTCAAGTACTCTTGGTGATACGCGTATCACCAGTATCACATTTTGGAAAACATTTTATAATGCTTTGTGCTGGAGTTAAAATTGTTTTCCGAAACGTTTTTCATAGCCATTTTAACTGCATTTTTAGGAATAAAAGTCGTTTAATGCTCAGAATGGAAATAAACCAATATCCCGTGTGACTAACAATGTTGTCAGGTTGAGGAAGAGTGGAGGCCGGTGTATTAATCGGCGTTTATGTGAACAGGTAGCTATTGTAGTGCGATACATGATTGAGACATAGGCACATTGCTGTGGCTGATCAACATTAAAATAGTTATTTAGATTTGTTGTACTTATTAATGGGACAGTGGTAGCAGCATGGCAACGGGCAGTCTGCCAATCCAAAGGTTGTCAGATCGAATCACGGCCCCACCCGGACTTTTTTCAAGCATAAAATAATGCAAAATTGACTCATTACCTCCCGCCGGGCATTTGTGAGGCCCGTTAGCCAATGGGTGGCACTCACAAAAAATAGATGTGGGAGTGACGAACCCACCCTACGCAAAACGTGGTCAAGAAACGCGCGATGTTATATTTTTCAATATAATAATATAATATAATATAATATTTTTTAATAATTCTAATAGCCTTCTAAGCGATGACTTAGACCTCCATGGTCTGTAGCCCATATAATAATAATAATAATATAACACTCATCAATAAGACAAATTTTGATTAAAATGAAATATACGAAGCTACATTAATTGAATAGAATCTATATTCCTGTGACACAATACGCTATGGGCACACAATACATGGCCAAATCTGTCTCAATTGCTTTTATCTTAGCCAAGTTAGTATAATAAACCTTTAGTGGACCCGAAGGTGCGGTGCCGATACCGCCAATCATTCTCTACTTATATCTGTCCAGTGACGCCGCTCTCCACCCAAATCTACTAAATCAGTTTTAACGCAATCCTCCCATCTACTTTTCGGTCTATCACTCGTTTGAATAGAATCAGCATTTTAGGGATCCGTTCATTACTAAGTCCCACAACCTTACTCTCCCATCTTATTCACCGTAATTCTATAACCTGAATTATACTTCAGCTATACCTAAATTCAGTGTTGTGAAGCCTTCTGAATTCCCAGGTTAATTCGTACTTTTTCAGTCCGAATATATTATTTTCAAAAACCTTAAGGCGCTGTTCTTCCCTTAGTCAGATTATTTTGCATCAAAAAGAATAGGGGGAAGATAATAATTTTATTTCTAACTTTTAATTTTTTGGACAGAAGCCATGAGTAAAGCAATTTATAAATTGAAAAATAACAAGTATTACCCACAATTAACCTCGCTTTTATTTCTTCATTAATTTCGATTTTTTTTTCAAGATACAATATATCCTAAATAGGTAATCCTATCTGGCAGTTCGAATTTAGTTCTTCCTATATCTATATCATCGAAATTGTCCCCCTTTCTAGAGCTAACCATATATTTTATTTTATCCGTATTTATTTTGACACCTATTTTCTTATTAGAGTTAAATAGAGCGTATTTAGTTTTATATTTTCACTGTCCTCAACCTATAATACCAAATCTCAGCCAAGTTTCTGGTATTAATAAAAAGCCAGTGGATGCTGAACAAGCGTGCGTTTGCCGCAGACAGTCTTAAGTGGGTGCTAACCCAAACTCCGAAGGGTCTATTCTTACAGAAGGTCACAGCCATTTTTAATCTTCTATTATAAAGGTGGGTGTTATTCAACTAGAGGATTTGTTGTTGCATTCGTATCTGATAACGTAATAAATAATATTGATTTTTTGATGATTCAAAATCAAATTTATTTAAGTGGATTTAAGGGTCACGCAGAGATTCCAGATAATGAAGCAGTTAATAAAATGGTTAAATTAGCCATTACGACAGGTCAATCAATGGGCAATAAATTGCCTTACACCGGTTATTATAAAATGATTAAATTAGATCAGATAAAAAATTAACTAAACAATGTTGGGAGAAGTCCACTAGGAAGTTCTAAATATATTTCCTCATATTCGAAAACCGTGGTTCTCAAGCATAGGAAATGCTCAAGTATAGAATTTTCAATAACTACCAACACAAAAAAATTTTCAATGCGAAAATTGCAGCACTATCGAGACCCCTAAACTCATTTTACTTGCATTAGTCAAAGATCTAGATACAATTCAAAATATTATTTATGATAGTAGATTTAAAGTAACAGACTATATAAAAATAATGAGATGTAGATAGTTGACCATAGATTAATAATTGGAGAAGATGGTCGGGGGTGCGGTCAGCAAAAAACCCAATTAAGGAGAAAATCACTAATATAATAATATGTTACATCCGTAAATATTTGCGATTTATAAACAAAAATGTATGACAAACATAGTTATGGCATAGTATATTAGTAAATCAGATATATTTAACTTGATAAATAATAGCTTTGACAAAGGGATTGAGCAAACTATCCTACAGAGATTTCACAGAATAAAGTTAATTAATTTTTAGTTGTATGGAGTAAACCAATGTCACCCACACAAGGCAAAAGAAAAGGGGAGAAAAAACAAAATTATTGTTATAACTTATTAACTGATCTAACTTCGCCTGTTAGTTCTTACTTAATACTAACGAGTTTTTCTCGTGCACTAAATTCAGGTTTAGCTATTTATCATCGAATATGCTTAGAACCACTTACTCACTGTTGAAAGCTATTTATATAACGTTTCATAGATTGTTAAAAGATTTCTTTTATTTAAATTCGTATTGCTAGTTTAGAAAAATTGTTGACGATTTTTCATTGTATTCGGGATATTATTATTTATTTCTTATTTACAAAAAAAATATGGGATTTTGGTAGATAATTAGTTTAGTTATTTAGTATTCCTATTTAATATTCATTTCAACATATATCTATGGCATACAACGGCCGTCTAATTGTAATTGTTAAAAAAATACTGTATTTTAGTTTTTTAATTTATATAAGTAAATTTAGGCATGTGCTGAAAAACGTCACCATTTGAACCCAATTGTTATTACCAGATGCATTAACAATATCTGATCAGGTAATATGCATAACTTTCCCATAATAATGTTTTCTAATTTTATTCTAATTTATCCATTACTGCGTTTCGGGGCAATCGCTCCATCATAAGGCACTCTACTATTCACAAAATTCATACTGTGTGTAAAATACAACAATAATTTAAACAATATAAATTTAATTAAAATAACTACCTTAACATTATTATTTTCTATAATTTCAAATAATAATATAATTAGAATTTTAATATTTAAAATAAGGAGAAACTACTTACAGAAATATATTGTTAACTTCACTCTAATTAAGGTTACCTTGATAATACTGATAATAAACAGATTATTCTGCATTCTAAATATTTCATACCTCTATTTTTTAAAAAGATGAAAATTATGTTACAATTCATCATTTCTAAAATACTATTTTACAGCATAATTATTTACAGAAGGTACACTTATTATATTTCTAATCGATTTATGATATAATGTGTACTTCAATTATTTGTATCAGTCTTAAAATACTGCATGTTCAATGTATTTAATGTGTATAGCCTCTGTTATTTTACTGTTTTTAGTGTGATTAACTATTTATAATATTTTGGGTTTTTCAAAATCAAAATTGTTTAAGTTTTATGCTGTCTTGGACCAGTGCTTTATCGTACACATTTTTTGCAATTACGGTTGTGTTGTTCAATTTTAGTTTTTAATTTTTTTGGAAAACAAAATGTAATACATAAGGTTAATTGCCATAATTGTGAAGGAGTATATATTGGAGATTTTGCTTTTAATTTTTTTTTCTATATTATCTTTCATGTTGTTGTAATTTCCTAATTTATTGTTATTATATAAACCTAATTTTAGATTACTGTAGTCATACTTTGTCAATGTTATTTTGATTTTATCAGTCAATCTTAGTACATAATTCATATTAAAATATTAATAAATTTTATTTCTATTAACCCTACCTCATTAGATAATTGCACAACTTTTTCAGTAAAATTAACCTAAATCAAGATTAATAATATCGTAAAACATGGTAACATTTTTTTATTAATGTCTGATTTTACAGGTTTTTAAAAGAATGCGTGGGGAATTTAATTTTTTAAACATTAATATTCGTAATAAGTTATGTTTACTGACAAAGATGGTCGCCCGACGCTGTCTGTTTCCCAATGATAAAAAAATTCAATTCATTTTTTTTTTAAATGTGAGCTTTGATAAGAGCTCTTTTAATGATAGCAGTGATGAAAACCCGAACTTTGTTTTCATGAATGAGTGCAAACAAATCGGATACAAAGTACTCCTACAAAAAAAAAAATTAATAAAAATTATGTCTGGACGTAAAACATGTCTGTTGTACTTTCAAAGTTCGCAGCCTCTTTGTCATTTAACGTACATAACGAAAGTAAATTTTTTAACTTTAATTTGTTCTATCATGAGTAAAGTATGAGGCACCTGGACTTAATAATGGATAAATGCATTACTTAGAATTAAGATACAAATATTTCGTTGAATTTTCAGAATATAAATTTGGATTCAGGCGAACATGGTATCTGCTGCAGTTTCCATATTTACATCCAAGGTTTATTCCTATAATCCTAGTATATTTCAGTTCTTTATAGTAGTCCTTGGTAATTTTTAAATTAACTATTTAAATGAATAAATTACAAATTTAAAATAAATTACAGAGAAGTAACGTTTAGATCTATTAATATTGGAGATAGTTGTTTATGTGAACTGTATAATAGTTGCGGTCATGGCCGTATTTACTGTCATTACAGCATATACTGCATTGGCAGCATTGTCTTACTAGGTCATTTACGTGCTGTTTGATAGGACATGTAATGGCGGTGAAGCCTCTGTCACATTATAACCCGTTTACACGGTAACAACAAATTCGAATCACACTAGATGTCAGATACAATGTTAAATGACCGAGTGCCTCAACTATTGTAAAACATGGTATCTGACACATAACCAGGTAACAGGAACTCATTCTTGCCTTTTTTTTGTGTGTTATGATCTCCTCTTGTCTTAGCCGGGCGGGTCCGGCTGATTGGTTAAACAAATCCATACCAAATTTTTGAATGAAAATATTATTGGTTCCATGATACCATTTAATAAATTGTCATAATCAGAATAAGTGGAGAAGATGGTCAGAGGGGGTAGGAGGGTGCGTTTAGCAAAAAAACACAATTAAACAAAAACCACTGTTTTCGTACACCGTAATACTATTAAAAAAATTGAACCATGATATTAATTTTGTTTTCATACCCTCCTGACGAAAGAAATATAAATAAAAAAAATATGATTGTCATGGTTCAATATTTTTAATATTATTACGGTGGACGAAAACAGTGGTGTACGTCTTACCGAAGGACGATATCACCCATCTTATATCCTAGTTTATTTTAAGTTAAATTAAATTTTATTGGCCGCTTCTCTTATACAGTTCTAATAGTTCTATCCCAAATTATTCTCTACTGATTAATTAGATGACGTTTCGGGCATACTCCTTTGTCCATTTTGAAATGTAATTCCTCGTGTAGACGTCTGAAAAGAAGATTCGAGACCATCTTCTTTTCAGACGTCTACACGAGGACCTTGTATTGTAAAAATGTTTTTAGGGTACTACCAATGGGTAGTTTCTCTACATGCTTGTACCATACCATTATGATATTACTTCAAATATACTTTATGTACAGTTATAAATATCAATAAAAAAAAAATCCTTGTTAACAACAATCTGACAATCCGAATTTACCTTACTATATATTCTTGTCACATTCTCGGCAGTATTTAATGTTGCCCACAGTGCAGTTAGGAATGGGCAATGCCAAATACTGTCGAGAAGATGACAAGAATGTACAGTCCAGTGAAATTCAGGTTGTCGGCGAATTGACGAATATACAATGAGTGAGATTTGAATATGGAAAAAAGAGTATGTCCGAAATGTCATGTAATTAATCAGAAAAAAAATTTGTTGGAGGAGTGAGGGTTTTTTTAATCATTTTTTCAGAAATTATTACATATGCAGGAATTTATGACCCTTATTACAGTATTATTTTTTGGGGAAAAAGACTTTTTATATGGATCAGGTACATCTGTGAAAGTGTTTTTTCTTCTTCTTCCCTGGTTTGAAAGTCCCCCAAAACATTAACAAAAATGTTTCCCTCTAATATTTTAATGGTGCCAATTGTGCCCTGCTCATAGAAAATACTAATGATTTGAATTATGAAATAAACTTCCATTCAAATATTCAAAACACCTTTTAAAGAAGACTTTTGTTCATCACATCCTCTTTTCTTTCATTGCTTGTTTTTATTTATTAAATTTACTTTTTGTCACTTTCATTCAAAGGATATTGAGATAGCATTTAAAACACAAAAGTGAAATGTCTACAACCCTGAGTACTACTTTTTTACCTAACCTTCTGAAATTTCCATCATTACAAAAGTAACGACTAATCCTAATTTACCATACACCTTACTAAGTACAAGAAAAACGTATTTCTAACAGTAAGCAACCTGTTTTGGAATATAAATTGATCTACAATCAATATTTTATCTATTCTTGAATTCACTTAATTGATACATCACTACACTGACAGTGTATAGCTGACACTATTTCTATTAGAATTCATTCAAAATTAAACAGATACATAACAAAGAAACACTTGATAGTGTTTACATCTAGTTATGAGATATAAATCCACTTTTATCTTTATTCTGTCTTCTGTGACCAGTTCTTCGTGTGTTTCTCGAGACTCTTCTTTTTCTCCTTTCTTACCAAAGCTTCCTGTAGAATCTGAGGGTAGCGTCTTAAGCCCTCTCTTCAATTCTCTTTACACCATTGACATCCCAGGCCACCAGTCATCTACAGATTTGATGACTACACTCCTTTGCTTTTATCCTATAGAGGCCTACCGTATTGTTTAAATTGCTTAACAAGGCGGATCAAGAGACTCGCTTATAAAGGAATATATGATGAATGAGGAGAACATCCTCAGGGAAATACAGGGAGTATAAAATTAATCGATTCGCATAATTCAAAACTAGTATATGGCCTTCATTCTGCCTTATTATATTATATATTACCAGACTCGGCAATGTTTTGCTATTGCTAGATTTGATAGATAAAAGAAACACAATTGAAATTACTGTATAAATTATTGAATTTTCTTGAAACTTAACTTTCATGCACTCTATATTAAAATATTCGCAATACTGGCACCGACCTGAATTTGTTTAATTTTTTTAAAGCTATATCAGCATTAATTGTTCATTTAAAAACAAAAATCAAGGCTCAACTACATCTAGCATTGATATAAATAACCGTTGTGCCTTGGGTGTATGTTTTGAATAAGGTATTCTGGATAAAATTATTTATTAATCACTAATTTACATAAAATTGGTTGTATCCTCATTGTACAGGCATGTTAAATCGTAATCAAAATGTAATTAAATTCTAAGTTCATTGGAATGTTTTTGAACCTGCAATGTAATGTATGTTATTTATTTGAGGTTATACAAGTGGTTACCCTTAATTGGGGAGAAATATTACGATCGATCGTGATTCTGACCAAATAACCTTCTTGTAGGATGCTACTATACACAACAATATAATATAAAACTAACATATAGTAATTAACAAAGATATAATATTTTAATTCCTATGTTGTTTTTTTAATAATAACTAAGTAGAAACTTAAGTAATTTTTCCTACTTTTTTCTTTTCTTCTATTTGTTTTGTTCTTGACCCTATTTATGTTATCATCTTTATTTTACTCTCTCATATCTTATTTATCTCTTTTCTAGTTATTTGCGTCCAAAATTCAATTTATTGTACCAGTTTAATTTAAATTTATAGATTAGAGTGCTACAAACGGATAGTTTCTCTACATGCCTGTATTATACCATGATGATCTTACATCAAATTTACTTTTGTCTAACTTGACTTTATATTTTGTTTATTTATTTAATATTATGGTTACATATTTCATTAGTTATATATATTTTCTTTCTCTCAATTTTTTTATTTATTAATTTTTTTTTCATAATTTTAAATTATTAATAAACTAAAATATTCATATTCCTTTGCATTATATAACTTCAAATTTTTATTTCCTTAATTATGTTATTTTTACTTACTTATTCAATTACCTGTATATACATTTTATTTTCCACTTCTTTTATCACTTTGTTTTTATTAATTTCATTTTGTACAATTATTTACTTTTTGTCATTCTGTGCATATTTTCTTTTTTGTATCCATTGGTTGTTTTCTTGTTCTTTGTTCTTATCCCTAATGAAATACGCCCGAATTTAGTCAAATTGACAAATATGTGAATCTCCCCCTCGCAACAGTTGAACTCCCACCTAAATTCACGTACCCAAAAGAAATCCAGGACCTGATTAAAAAGCTCAAGATAAAGAAAAGTCCTGGCCATGATTTGATCCCAGTCATAGCAATCAAAATGTTAACCAGGAAAGCTGTCGTTTTTATCAGGTTAATTTTCAACAGTTGCCTTCGTACTGGCTACTTTCCGGATACTTGGAAGAAAGCCGAACTCATAGTAATTCACAAGCCTGGTAAGAACGCTAAACAAATCAGCAGCTATAGACCTATCAGTTTATTACCCATTTTTGGAAAATTACTGGAATCAGTTATAAAAAACCATCTTAATTCTTTTTTTTCAAAGCGTCGAAATAATTCCTGATTTTCAATTCGGTTTTCAATACAGTCATTCCACTTCTCACCAACTGGCAAGACTATCGGAATTTATAATTAGCGGATTCGAAAAAAAGAGACATACCCTGGTAGCGTTCTTAGATATCCAACAAGCATTCGATAAGGTCTGGCATCGAGGTCTCCTATATAAATTAAAGAAAGCAGGCACTTCAAAATGCCTATAGAATATTCTGAGCTCATTCCTCAATGGTAGAACATTTTCAGTCAGAATTAATAACAAAAATTCAACCCTTAGACAAATCAATGCCGGTACTCCACTAGGCTCAGTCCTTTCATCCATTTTGTTCCACTTCTACCTTCACGACATCGTCCTACCTCTATAGCTATGTTCGCTGTCGATACAGCTGTGTTCTCTCAACATTATGACATAATAACAGCTAAAAACACTTTCCAAAGTCACCTTAATGATTTAGAACAATATTTCACTAAATGGTTTATTAGCTTGAATATTGGAAAATGCAACTCAAAAATGTTTACTCTTCGACGCCCACCAGATCCACCGGACCTAATCCTCAAAGGTAAAAATGTGAAATGGAATCCTGCCAGTGAAATAGTAAGATATCTGGGAATTCACCTAGATCGCCGCCTTACCTGGAATCACCACATCAACATCAAACTAACTCAAACTTATGCAAGGTTAGCAATGCTATATTCTATCATAAACAGAAATTCTAAACTAAAACCAGAAACAACTGTTCTTATATTGAAAACAATTCTCAGGCCACTGCTGATGTACGGCTGTGAAGTCTGGGAAGCGGCATCCTTCACAAAAAGGAAAAAACTACAATCTTTTCAAAATAATGTCCTAAGAATCGCAGTTAACGCTCTTTGGTTCATAAAAAATATCCAATTGCATCGCGAATTACAAGTGGAGTCCATAGAGGATTATATCAAAAACGATTCATGAAGTTCCACTCCCAGTTGCCGACAGATAAAGGAGCAGTGACCTACAACCTGGGAAACCCAACCTCAACCCGAAGACTGATGCCCAGACTGCTGCAGGACATTCTTTTATACATTTTTAATAAATATAAAATTAATTCATAGTCACACTACCTCTATTTACATATTATTATTATTCATTATTATTTTTTTTCCTCTCTTTTCTTCTCTCTTCCCTTTTTCAAATTAACTTGTTTCTGTTTACTATTAGAAGACAATTGTTTGTTTTATTTAAGTGTACCAATATCATTATTTTTTGTTATTAATTTTACTTTCCTCTTTTATTAAGAAACATTATTCTTATCTATTTATTTTCTTTTAATAAGAACATTGTATATAATTAGGGGTGTCATTTGTATTACTATACCCCCTCATAATCAACTGTTAAAAAAATATGTATAATATAAGTTATATCAACCATGTAAGGCCCACCAGGTCGATCTGGTATAAAAAATAAAAACTTGAAATAGCCCTGATGAAGTCTAGAAATTCTGACCGAAACGTTGGCACTATTAAATAAGTTATTTAAACGTATTTGTGTTATACTCTAACTGCACCCCCCAACTATCTTCTCCTCAAAAAATAAAATATACATAGTATTAGTAAATAAGCTAAAAACTAATAAATAAGTTAGAAACAGAAAAGTAAGTTGAAAACAGATAAGTAAGTTTAAAAAAAATTAATATACTAAACAAAAATAATTTAATTAAGAGATAAATGAACATAATATTAAATATCCTCATAAATTCCATTACTTCTTAAATTTATTAACTAATTTCTCTTAAACTCATTTGGTTTCAAGGTTACTGGTTACTAAAGACTGTTTCTTGTAGGAAACGTTCTAGAAGTATAAATAAATAAAGTAACTATAAATAAAAAAAATATTAAAAAGTAATGATTTGAAATATTATAAAATGATATAATCTATAAATAATATTAGTAATATAATTATATATGTAAATAATATATGTAATATAATTTTTATAATATTGGTATACAAATATTTCATCAGACATTCCGGAATTTTTTTTTTTCAGTTTTTATTACTCTGGCTTTTGACTATATTTGATACTGACATTACTGGGATAAAAGAAAAAAAAAAGAGTTGATATTTGAAGAATGTTCCAATATTTCAGAGGTTGTGGGCTCTAAGCCTTCTGTGGAATCTTTTAATGCTTCTAATGCTGGAATTCCTCAACTTTCAACATTCTCCAGTATTTCTAAACTCCAATACAAATAGCCCTTTCTGGCTAACTTAGAATGTTTATGAATTATGGATTAGGTCTTACTGTTATACGCCGAAGAAATAATGGCGTCTTAGGATATTCATCTGGGTTTTATTGACTTTTAGAAGTAAGAGCATCAAGACAACGTGGAATAGATAATAAACAGAACTAAATCATCTTTTAGTTAAATAATTTATAAAGTTTTGATTATATTGAAGAGTGTTTTTAACTTGATGCACATAAATGATTTTTAATTTTGTTTAATTTGCGGTTATCATTTTTGTTTCAGGTGATTCCGGTGAGTCTATTTCGACACCTCTATTAAAAGAAGTATGAAACATATTTATAATATTATAAATTATTAATTTGAAATGTTTATGTTTTATCACTGGTCCATGTTAACTAAATTTGAAAAAATAAATATTAGTAGACATTATTAGGAAATAATATATTGATTTAATACAGGATTTAAATTAGGAGTAAATTTTTAGGAATTATATTGATTGTTACTTAGTAGTAATTTAATTATGATTATATTTCCAAGTTAATAATCTGTTTATTTAAATCATTTACTGAAACAGAAATTATTTTAGTGCCGCTTCACTTGTTCTAAAATAATTATATTGATTTTCAATACACTTTTATAATGCATTGTCCTACAACGAGTTTTTGTTCCTTGGGTTTTCCTCTGTTCTCACAGTGCTTTTTTTTCTGTCCATACTTATTGAGTTTCTGTAAACTGGTTGACATATAGGATTAGAACTACTTGGTAGAATATGTGTGGCTTATTTGGTCATCTCGGTGATCGAATTTAATAATCGCTTTTCAATTAATTTTCCTAGATGCCAGGACCTTTAATTGTATTTTTCATGAAGCTAGTGGAAATGTACGTAGCACCACTGTGAAGTAATCCATAGATAAAACAAAATAATACGATAAAAATATAGGTCTAAGAATATCTAAATAAATAATCAATATAAACACACGCGCATGTTTTGTTCAAAATTTTTCCCCGAACCGGCCTTAGATTTTTTTTTTTGAAAATTAAAAAAAATAGTCTACAAAACTGTTCAAAACCTGGAAAAGTAAGCAGGTTGGTAAGTGATAGCTGTGTGTTGGGCGCACCACACCTGATTTTTTCACTTTTGTATGCTATTTGTCAAATTTTGACTTCAAGTTTTTTATTATAGTTTTAAATTGATCGAGATTTAGCTGATACTAGCAGGCCAACAATATAATTGTTTTAATGAAGTTCTGGTGGTTGACGTACCTAAAGACCGGTAAATGTCTCTAATGATTAGTAAAATAAAAAAATTCTTTGTAAGATGGGACATTCTGATTTGGAAAATCCAGAGACGTTGAATAAGCTTAAGATAAAGCATACTCTTTTAAATTTTGGAAAAGGTCCTTAGGAAGAATGAAATGTTTCTGTCCTTAAAAATAGTGCAGAGCAGTATGAAGTGTTTTGCGCATGTCAAAAAATGCGGCCGTCCATTCTGACAATCCCGACGATCATCTGGTTGATTCATTAACAATACTCCATCTTCTCCTCAGAATACTTCGTAGGATAAGTTTGTGCTAAGTAGCATCTTCCAATGCCATGCACGTGCTGTCAATTTATCAACATTTTGATGTTATCTCTTACTCTTGAAATGTTTAGCCATTAACAGAATGAAACTGTCTATAAATTTGGCGCATCTAATAGCCAGAGTTTGAAGTATGTTTAATGTTAAGCTATAAACCAATAATATTACCAGCAACCATATAGTTTCTTATTTAAAAGGATCTTTATAATCTTATCTACGTTATTACTTTCATTGGTGTTATATACTCTGTATTTATGGTCTTTATGGTTATTTCCACAACAATTTGCTATTTAAGTCTGAAAGGGTAAATATTTAGAAAAGTATTTTTAATTAAAAAATAAAACTGTATCCATAAAGTCCCAAATTACTTCATGAATTATTTTGATTGCTCAACGTTTCGGACAACCTACCCAAATCCATAACAATCTATTAAATAACAACTTTTATTACAAACTGATTATGAACAGCTTTTAAAATAATTTTAATTATAAATAAATATAAATTAGCGTACCTTACAATTTCACAGCCTCACATTAACTTTAAAAATTGTTCAGTTTATTCTGCCCAGGTCTGATGTAATATATTCAAAATTGACCAATAGTAGAACAAATCAATTAGGGAATCATATTTATTTATTAATTAATTTGTCCTATTTTACATTTAATAGGGCCTATTTTACATTTTTTTGTTCTAAAATTATGTTGCACTACTATAACTAACTTATCAACGATAATACTCCTATTATTGAACCGACCTAACAATCAGCTCCAGCATATTGTCAATTTATTTCAAACTATTGCGACTATTTTCATATTTACTTTATTATTTAAAATCATATCAAACTTAATTATAAATAGTAAACTAAAAATTAGTTAGGTATAGTAAATTTGTGCGTTATGTTGGATAAAATTTAAAATTAACTGTATGATTAATATTTTCTTATTTATAAAAAGTTTTACTCTGTGATCATAAAACTCGTAGACTGCAAAAATTTAATTAAATTTTTTATGCTTTAAAGTCTTTTCCTGGAACACCATCTTTTGTTCTCTAACTTCAAATTCAGCTCAACCTCCACTGAAATTTATATAATGAAAAAGGCGTTCTATAGTCACTATGTAGCACACATTCTTTTGAAAATTTTATGAGTTTAGTTTTTTATTGACTATGGAATTATTGTTTCGTTTACAAATTCGTCAGAGATTCAAAACAAATAAATAAATAAATGCTAATTTTGAGAAACTAAAAACATATATTATGATCAATAAATAGGATTTATTCCATTCTGTAACATGCTTTAAATCTGTTATCTGTCCGATTCACGATCATTGAAATTCTGTATTTGATCTTTTGTAACAAATTTTGATCTTTGAAGCATAAAAAAGATTATTCGATGCATTCCATGATTTCTATTGTAGCATACAATTGAATGCTTGATCCAAATTCCCCATATTATACGCTAACAAGTGTGTACACCAATATTTATTTAGTTTCTAATTTTTATACTTTTTACAGTATAATTTATTGATTGTTATTCACAAATGTATAAAAATATATATAACAAGTAAATTTTCTGTAGGTGATATAATGACATAATACAAACATGTGCCATTGATATACTTCAATATTTATAATAAAAAATATATATATGAGAAAAACAAAACTTTTCTTAGCCCCATGAGTGCATGGGCTTCATATCAGAGGATGATAGAAAAAACGGGTTGAGTGCCTCTTTTTTTTTTCTTCTTTTTCATTGGAAATTGATTTAAAGTAGGGGTTGATGAACCGGATATTTTGGAAATCGAGGAAATAATTGGTATAAAAAATGGTGATGGGGCTAACAGATTGTTTGAGTCAAGAGAATGTCAGTTAGTAGTCCTCATTCTAGACTCTTAATGCTTGTCTGCCACCTCTGTGGCCGTCCAGTTGGTGTCAGGGTTCTGAATAAGGGGTTTATACAGTACTAGGGCCTATAAAAAAATCTATATGCCTCCCCGAGATAAATACTCTCACGGTCGGTAGCCGAAGTGTCATGTGTATGTGGTCCATCTTTGAAATGAAGGATGTCTCACGATACGTCTGAGTACGCTCATACCGCTCTGAAATTATTGAAGCCCCTTGACCGTTGCGGATGCTATGTTGGTCAGCATAGGTGCTTCGTAAAGGAGGGTTGGTTGTTGTTGTCTGGGGCTTTCGGGCGTAAAACCCTGAGGTCATCAAGGCCCATAAGGTGAGCTAGTCTGAGTGCACTTTTGTAAATTATAGAATTGAAGCAAGATGTTAACAGGTGATTAAGCCTGTAAGACTTGGTCCTAACAAGCTTGATTTTCTTATCGCAGTGGCGAGCTAGTGTCAGGTGTCTACCGATGGTGACGCCCATATATACCTGTTTGTCTATTCTCGAATCCTCCTACCCTATAGACTTTAAGGGGAGGGAGCTTTTTTTTCTTGAATGAAATAATGCAGTCAGTCTTTTTTTATTTAATTTAAACTATATTAAAAAAAAAAAAAAGACAAGTAAATATAAGTGACAAATAATCTTAAAATAGCGCAAGTATTAATCAGTGCTCTTGTGCAAATAAGTAAAAACCTCTCTAGAATAAGCAACATTGTAATAAAAAAGTTCATTTTAGCTGTTAATTTGGTTTCTCATTCCGCATCCAATCCTTAATTATTCCGTCAGCGTTAGTGGCAATTTCTTATTTCGGTTTTCTTTTTAACTCTCATTATTTAGCGAGTATATTTTAATTCAAACGAAATTCCTATGTATTAATATTGTAAGTTATAACAATTACGTTGATTTAAGACGTTGCACATTTTGGATTTTATATAGCAGTTTATTGATATTTACGAATGAAAATCCGGTCTTTAATCATGCCTCTTATTTTATTGTATATAAAAACGTTATAAAAATGTTAAACAATTACCCAATAATCAAGCAATAAAAACTTCTTATTTTCATCTCATTATACTAAATCGGCCTTCCATAAGTATCCATCCACTTCCAAGGAACTTTTTTTATCAAAGTATCTTTTGATACTTATAATTTAACAGTTGTAATTGCTAAGATAGGTACACAAAGTGATCTGAATGTCGAGGAGGGTGTTTAGACTTTCCCTGAATGTCTTATAAAGAAAGAGACATTTTCCGCTTAAGGAAACCTATCTAAAGAAAAGAGGAATTTTCTAAGAATTCCTACCTTGTTCGTAATTTGGGCTTGAAAGCAAGCTCCGCCCCTTCCACTTCTCTTTCTTGGGCAGAGCTGTACTACCCAAAATTTAGAACAGGAATTAACCCCTTTTTAATTTTGATACCATTTATAATTTTAGTAAAAGTAACTGGTTTTGAACTCGAATAATTTTTCTTTAGCCTGGAAAGGAGTGACAAAAACATTTCTTATTAAATAATATATATAAATATTTCCTTAATTCATTAGTTGAATGGCTTAGCAAACACGAGGCATAACTGTTTTGGTTGTTATTCTTGGTTACATGTCAGTTAAATAATTAGATTACACACTTACTTGCATTAGTCTGAAGATAAAATTCCAACATCTTACATTTAATTGTGTCATATATATATTTACGCCCAAAGTTTTATATGTAGATAAAAACACAATATCAAAATTATACTAAACCTGAAACCTAATACTTAGGTTAAATAAATAAATTTTATTCAATTTTAGTCTCCAAACAATTTTCATTTCTTTATACGTCCTACGTTTCGGCCAATACGGGCATCCCCAAGGACAATCTATCACAAACTGCTTTTATTATACATATAATTCTTTACAATTTTAAACAAATAACAATATTATTAATAAATTATCACACCATAATACAATTTTAGAACTATATGATTTTTTAAAAAAACTTTATGCAGGCTTTCCTGCCCAGGTCATCAATTTTAGTTCACAAATTACGATATGAGACATTAAATAATTTTGTTGATAAGCTTTAAAAATTATAATATTTTCTCTATATACAGCCATAAGATACGAGTATATTCGGTATCGCTCACGTAGTTCTAAGAAGGTTTCTCACTTTTTCCGAGTATTAAAAAAAAATTAGGAATTCATTCATTGATAATATATTTTTTAATTATACCGTAAATCAGATTTACTGATCTGTATGTTTTTTTTCTACATACCATATATAATTTCTTTTAGGTTTTATCTATTTAACAATAGATATATATTTTCATTATTATTGCCATTAAATCTGCATTTTTTATTTGATACTATTTTAACTCTATTGCATTATTATTATTTATTTACACTGAAAACTTTTTAATGACAAAAGGAAATTATAAAGTTTCTTAAGTTAGAAGTAACACATTTATATACACCAACATTCCAGCCAGTAATATAATATTTTTATCTTCTTAACTTTCATTGTAAATTATTAACATTTGACCATTATTAACTATTAATAAAAAGGTTCGAATAAATAGAGGTATGTCCTGTATGTATAACTGTCCAGATTTAATTAAATTAATAGGAGATTAATAAAAATTGAATCTTAATTAGAAAAACGCTTCTTTTTTTTTTTCTGAAAAGCAACTGACAACGTTAAGAATACGTTATAATAAAATAAATGCAACCCATGAAGGCTGAGGGGTGCAATACTATGCAAGATAAGTACTTTTATTCGAAAAAGGGTTGTGCAAGGAGGTGATTTCGTCCAAATCACGCTTGACCGCTAGAGTTCTCCTCAATTAGAGATACCCACATTATAAGAGTGAGTGAACGGTGGACGGTGGGCTCCGGAACCCAGGGGCTCTCTGTGAATAGTGTGTAATTAGGTAATAATAAAAATAAAGCAATGAAAGAATTTGTAATAAAAACTATAAATAGAACTTGATTTGTGAAAAAAGACATATTTTGCCGTACCCTTCAATTCCTGAGTCACAACTATTCTATTATAATTATCATGAATAAACTAAAGTCGTTTTTGTTTCAAGACTTTTTTTTTTGGTCACATATATCACTTTTTTTTTCTTGTGCCGAGACCAAACAGCGGGCGTACCGAACTTTTCGAAGCAAGTTGATAACAAACTGCTCGATCACCGTCAGAGCACAGGTAGAATAGATCGATAGCTCATCAGCACTTTCAAACAATCCTTTAGAAGCTTTAGAAACAGCCATGGACCGTTTAGTGTTATAGATGTGACTGTAGGATATCTCCATTGTGCGGTCCTTATTCGCCCACCGTGGAACAACTAATTTGGAATCCTGTACAAATTGCATTCATTGGAGAAAACGGACCCGCGGGTCCATATTATTTGCAGCCGGATAATTATTGGTCTGCAAATACTCGAAACCGCATTCGTTCAGAGGCTATAAATATAATTAAAGCAATGGGAGATACGAGAAGGGGGGGATTGAACTGTACGAGGGCTGCGGATTTGTGTTTGTCAATGTACTGTGATAACATTAAAGTCACCCGGGGCCCTTTGGTAGCTATCATATTAGCAAATGGTTTTATCACGACCACTGACAATGTAAATCTGATCTAATATGCTACATTTCAAATTTATTTTCCATTCAAAACACAATAACAGTGTTATTAGTAGGGACCGAATTTTCCTGCAATAGCATAACTCTAGTAAGTTTCAAGAAGAAATTATTTTATCTGTGCCGATGTTTCAGCTTAAATTTAATATATATATTTATTTATTGCTATTTACAACTGTACATTATAATACATTTAGTAAATCTGATCTAAGTTAAATTGGAGTGTTACAGGCGTGTCGAGAAACTACCCATTGGTAGCACTCTAATGACATTTTACATTAGCTGGTCTCGTGGCCATCTTCTTTTCAGGTGCGTCGAAGGATTGTCAGGAATGGAAGAGGATGCAATATTAGAAACTAGGGGGTTTGAGTGGTTAGAGAGTTTATAATGGAAGGATTCATATCTGGTTCGGGCTAGATCGGTTACATAGGGAACATTAAGGTCTTTATGTATGATTTTATTTGTGCATTGAGGATTTTACGAAGGATTTTGGATTGTAAGGATTGAATACGAGAGGAATTCGATGGTTTAGTGGAGCCCCAAAGCTCAACTCCATATGTCCAGACTGGCCATGTTACAGTCATGTAGATCAGTCTTTTGTAATGTGTTGGAAGTTTAGACCGTTTGTCTAGTAAGTGCTGTAGTCGAAATCTACGTGAAGTTTCCTGTATTTTCAGTCTTATGTGGGGATTCCAGGTTAGTCGCTTGTTCAAATGTAGCCCAAGGTAGCGGATCTGTTCGACAGGGATAAGAGTAACATCATTAAATGAAACTGTAGGGCAGTCAGTAGGTTTACGACGAAGGGTAAAGGTGATTTGATGGGATTTGTTGGAATTTATCTTAATCCTCCAATTACGACACCAATCTTCGAGGGCTGTGATATGGGATTGGAGATTTTGGGATACAATTAATGGGTTATTATTAACAGGGAGCACACATGTGTCATCGGCATACGTGGTGAGGATAGTGTTAGGATTGGTTGGAATGTAAGCTGTATAGACGGTGTAGAGGATGGGACCGAGGATACTACCTTGAAGAATACTAGCGAACTGAGAATAGAGGGATGAATAGGAACCATTGTGGTTTACTTGGAAAAATCTATCAATGAGAAAGGAACGAATGATGAGAACGTATGTAGGAGGTAGGAATTTACGGAGTTTGTAAAGCAGTCCCGGGTGCCAGACTCGATCAAAAGCCTGTTCTTATATCTGTTGAATAAAGCATTGTTTCAGTTGTAACCGAGAGTGTCACTACTTGTCCCTTATTCCTTTTTTTGAGTTTTCGAACCCGATAACACTTAACCAATGTTAAGTTAACTAAAGTTGTATATTTCACACAATTACACGTTCTGTAGTTTCTGCATGAATTTGAATATTTTGAGGATTTTCTGCACGATATTGTGTTGTATCTTGTTAAATGATTGTCTAAATATATCTGTTACCTATGAAATGAGTTCGGAAGCTAGGGAAATACAAGAGATAATACTTTAATGTATCAATTTCTCACTAAAATATATTAGTGTATTTGAATTTTTATTAAATCTTCGGTTGGTATCGTTTACTGAAGAAACATTTAAACGAAACTCAAACAAGAACCACTGGTTTAGTTTCGATATCTTTCACTTATTCTTTACTTTCTTTTTTTTTTTTTTTTTTTAAATATGGGTCTTATTTACTTAATTGTTTTTATATTAATAATATTATCGTCATTATGAAGGGGAAAAAAAAGAACAAAAATACTCTTAACCAAAATAAGAGCTGTCAAGGTGAGATCAATTTTTAGGGGTTAACACTTTCCAAACAAGAAATATTAGTACATCAAAAATTACTGAACTTCGTAAAAAAAAAATAAAATAAAAAATAAATTCACCACCCTTTAAAATATAAAAAACAAACAAATTAGACCAATGTTTAATGATAGCCAATCTGACCAGACTACTAATTCAGGAAAGTTTACAGTGGCATCCAAATTTTCTGTTCCTCTCTGAACTGAACAGTTGTCAATAAAAAAAAAAAAAGATACAAAAAGAAACTTGTAACTCTTTTAATAAAAAGGTACGACATGAAAGAAGAGTTTTAACTCAGTTTATACTGTCTGTTAGAGAATCCCTTTTTTTAAAAATGTTTTTCCCGAAAGAGAATTTGTTTGCCAATACCCACCCCGGATACTTTATTGGAAACTTTAAAGCTGGTTTTGATCAATGAATTAGATGACTTTAGTATCAGAACAAACTTTTACCCTACAATGTTGATAAAATCTGAAGAATAAACAGTTTTATACAACATTGTTTCCTATCGTGTTTGGATAAAACGGTTTATTTTTTAAAGACTTTAGTTTAGTTTCACTACTATCAGTAGCGAACTTCTTATCTTAGTTAAACTTATTTGCAATTATTCCTCTAACCTAAAATATGAAACAAATACATACCAGTACCAATGCAACATTATTAATTCATTGAAAAGATCTTAAAAGTGTTTCAGTTGTAATGTACACAATTTTTTTACAAATATTTTGCTGAAGATTTCTCAGGGACGAATTAGATACTCATATAAGGTAGGGCCATCTACTTAAATATTACTTTAATCAAACTTCAAAAGGTAATCAAAATTTAGAATTCAAGCATTCTCGTCGGGTCTTTAAAAACCTACGCAATTAATCTTACTTTCGCAGGACGTATTATTGTTGCAACTTTTTTGTTTATTTTATAACGACATCTAAATATTTAACATGTAGATTCTGTTACTTGACTTATGATATTTTACTTACAAATCAAATTCTTTCATAGATCTAATTTAGTCATTTTATATCACTGCTAATACGGACAAAAAGTTAATTATTTCAAATAAATAAAATTCAATACTTTTGAAGCCGTTTTGAAGGTGTAGCCCAATTAGTTTATGAGTATGAGCCAGTTGATATGAAAGATAATTTAATTGTACATTGACCATAATAAGTTCAATCAAAATCGAATTAGCTGTCTTCGTAAAAATTGTAAAAACAACTGAAAAATATATTATAAAAATGGAAAAACGGGTAAGTCGATTTTGGTGAAAAAGTTGCTATGACTTCCCAATTTGAATCCTTAAAATCTTTTTTTTCCTAGCATGCTAGAACGCTATTTTTTATCTAATATATACTGAAAACGCAGAGAATTATTTCACTCTTGCTCTCATTCGTTTTTCACATTAATAAAAAAAAAAAAATCATTTTTTTTTTCCCTTTTGAAAGTAAGCCCTCAGTTGCTCTAGAACATAATCGTAATGTTATAGTTGTTAGCACCATTTGGACCAAAATAATTTCGAAATCCGTTTTCAATTTCTAAATATTTTTTTTTCTCACCCTTCTATCAATTGTATAATTAGCTTGAAACAGGAAAGGAGACTTTAAGGTAGTTAAATCGAGCAATATTTAAAAACGTCTCGGGATGCCGGGATAATCGCTGAATGCAATTATCCAAAAATAAGTTAATTAATTAATTTATATGAGTCCTGCAAAACTATTATTATAATTAGATTCTTTTCCAAAGGCCTTTTGTGTGTTTAAGAGTTGCCAATCAAATACTTTTATATTTATAAAATATTGTTACCTTTAATTATATAATATAACAAGGAGTGGTATTGGGTAATATAATACTATATAAACTACATCAAGGAACAAAGTGTTTATTTACATTGATATGTTGATAAAATATGATTATTAAATTATAACTTATTACCTAATATATACATATAGCTGCTAATTTGGGTGGTGCGTGTCGAGGTATGTAGTGATGAAGTCTTCACCATCGGTTTTTTATTTATTTATTTTTTTTTTTTTTCAAAACCCCTACAAAATTTTAATGGGGTGTTTATAAACAATGTACTTTCTCCTTTTACTGTAGAACATCTACATTCTAAGGAGTATTTTGGTGAATATTATTTTTGTGTTCAGTATTAATAGAAGTGTATAGAATGTTATGTATGTGTATATAATATGTAGAGAATGTTGGGGTACACATTATTTCTGAATTTAACAAACTTAAATCTAATAAAAACTTAATCCTAATACTACGTGACCTTACGTAGTGTGTTGCCAACGCACCGGAGGAGGGGCAGGTGTTAACGTGTTGAATAACGGATTTGTACAGTACTGAAGTGAATCGAAAAATTTGATGTGCCGTCGCTTGATGAACTCCGGTACAGTTGGCAGCTCGAACAATTGATGCAGCTCCCGGTGGCCTCTTCCTCTTCCACGATGTTGTGCGTACGATGGTGTCATCTCAGCCATAGAGTTCCATTTCTGAAGAGCCCTTCTTAGGACTTCTCAACGTCATGCTCTTCTCTAGCCCGTCTTCTTACTTGTGTACCTCTAATACTTCTATCTGTCTCTGTATTTGTCTTCTGTCCCCACTTGTTCCATAAAGGGATGTCGCTTTCTATTCCTATTTCTCATTGGTGATAACAACGCCCCTAGGTCCAGAGCGGGGGTGGGAAACAGAAATGATCGCTTTCGGCCTTTACTTACCTTAAAACCTTTTAAACCAGGTGTGAAAAACTCTGGTACAGGACTAATGTGGTATATAAACACAGGTGTGAAATGTCCCTTGATAGGTATCCCACCTCGGTCAGGTTTTGGAACATATGGCAAAAACTTTAATAATCTCGGTAATTGTTACCTAAATACATATCAATATATATAAATTACCTTCAATACTTTTTTTGTTTTGGCTAAGTCCTCCATTGAGGATCTATACAGCTCTAGAGTAGAAATGTTCATTTCATGAAAATACAGGCTGCTGCGAAATAAAAGGTTGACTGATCCAGGTGGGAATGGAAGCCATAGATTATGAGTTTTCTGAACTCAGCTATCAGGTTCTCATTCAATTTACTTACACGTATTTTGAGAGTCCATACTTGCTATAAATTCATATTTGAACCCAGTTCACTTATAAACCAAATGGGTTTCCATATTACAATCTTCTCTTCTACTAAATATAATCTGCTAAATAAATAATTTTGATCAAACACCGCACGTAATACAAATTGCAGGATTAAGTATTCCCATGTCGATCATATTGTGTGTACTTCTGAAAGGGAACTCTCGACTCAAACAAACAGGAAGAAATGTGCCAAGGAAAGAGAAAATATTGCGTAGGGATGAAAACATGAGGATAGAAACGGTGTAAAGAACAATAGGGAAATAGAACAATGGCTACTAAAAAAGGAAGGCTTTGGAAAAGGGTCAATGGAGGCCATTGTAGAAGTAGAGCCTGAGCTGCTTTTTCGGCCCGACCACTCAATACTGTCCTAAGTACACAGCTCAATGAATATGTTCCATTCATTACTACCAGGAGACACATCCTTGGCCAAGTTCCCGCTCTCGTCCGAGTCTCTTCCGATAACTCTTTCATATTCTTCTATCCACTGAAGTAAGTCAAAAGTTGTATAACCATCATCTGATGTTCAACTATCTATACTAAATTAATTAAAATTTTTAAACAGATGAGATAAAATTTTGGTAACTTAGCATGTTAAAATATATTTATTTTACAGTATATATCCAAGCCCTTTTATATGATATGCAACAATATAAAGGCTAGAATAAGTTAACATTTATCGAAATTTAATTTAAAATTTATATTTTCTTTATCTCAAAAGCATATATTTTAAACTTTTCTAATGAGGTTTAGTAGTTGACTGTATTATTAATATGGGGAGAAGATGGTCGGGGGGTGCGGTCAGCAAAAAAAAAAAAAAACGCAATTAAACAAAACATTATTATTTTAGTCCAATGTTTTTATTTTATTAGGAGTTTATAAAACAAAAAAGAAATAACAAACATCACTTAGAGAAGCATATAAAAAAGGAAGATAATAAACAAATTTGGAAATATACGTAACAATAAATTAAGGAGAAAGTAGTTGATAAATAACAATAGAAGTAGATAGTAGTTAATTGATTAGTTTATTATTTTCCTTTTTTTAATATAAATATCTCTAAATGATTGTTGTTATCTCTTGTTTGTTGTTTAATCCCTGTTGAAGGCCTGAAATTCATGTCAAAACGTTAGTACGTTTTTGTTAATTTGCTGACCGCATTCCCAACTATCTTCTCCTGATAAATATACAATAATTCAAATACTGACGTGAAGCTTTATTCTATTCACCGACATTAGATATTTGTGCTACTCTTGGCATTTTTTCAAGATGTTTAAAAAAAAAAATCTTCGCATTAACCAAGTTATATTTTTTATACAACTGATACAAAAATTAAAGAAAATTCGAGAAAGAACACAGAAATCACAATAAATAAGAGAGCAGAAAATTACAAAAAATTCATCTACCAACCACATCTATTCCACGCTCCACTTTACCTTCCTGTCATACATAGCAAATTACATATGCTGATTCAAACTCGCGAATCTCATGGTTCAAAACACGTTTGGATCTAAATATGTCACTGTTTACGAAAAAAAAAAAAAAAAAAAGCATCTGACCTATCGCAAAGCAAAATTTGTCGTTTTCAACGAAAACAATTCGAAATAACTTCTTGAAAATAAAGAAAAACTAAATTTATGCGACTGTTCAAGAAAAATATAGTAAAGAGTGTTACCAGCAAATTTGTTCTCCAGTGAAAATGAAGATGTACCGCTATGGTGTAACTACACTATTGTTGGAACAGGTTGAGGAAAAAATTAAAAAAAAAAGTTTTGATCAAGGAACTTGTAGCAAATGGGTCCTAACTAAAACTGAGCCTAGTTAGTTACGGAAAAGGCTTGATGGGGAATAAAATTGGTATCTGGGGTGGCAAGGTTCCTTAATGGGGGGAGGGGAGGGTTCAAATACATTAAATTTGTAAATTGATGCTCAGGAAGTGAAAGTAGCGTTCAATTTGTAAAGGGCGTCCGTTTTAGAGAATTTTTACTGTAAATATATTTAACGATTAAAAATTAGAAACTTAATTAATTTTTATTAGGCTACTCAGAGACAAATTCGTCTATAATCCAGGATCGCGTATTCCAGTGGTCTATTAGAATTCAGAACGTTTAAAATACTCTCGGTTAGTTGAAGAAGTTATTAAAGAAAATATAAAACGACTCTTTTACAGAAATCAGTATGGAAAAAAATAAATTATTATTGGTAAGGTGGAGCTATAATTTGGACTGGAGATAATTTTTTTTCTTTTTCAAAATGTAATTAAGTATTTCAATTTTTTATTTATTGATAGTAAGAGCCAAAAATATACTGAGCATCAGTTTTTTCTTGTTTAACAATTTTTAGTGCTGGGGCCTTTATATCAGCACGCAGCTATTACTATTCATTCATTATACACTTAACTATTCATATTGCAAGAGAACTCTTTATAAATAAATTTATAATATGATATAAACGGTCTAATTTCATCACGAGAGAATTAAAATAAAATAGCTTTTCAGATACAACGTAAATAAACGTAAAGAAATAAATGAAAATGTTGCCTATCGTTCGTAAAAATTAGCTTAATCCGTCCGGTGCTTACGGTGTACCGTGGACTTTGTAATAATCGGTCTATATAAAGTTATGATGAAATCATGACTTTTCGTATGAGCTAATTCATAAGTTTTTGTAAGAGAGAACTCAATTTTTATTTGCTTTTTTGATCATTTATACTTTTGTTATTTATATAATTTTCAATAAATATTTTTTCATTTTCTATTTCATCCCTAATTCACTGCTTTATGTAATTATATAAATATTGTTTTTTGTTTGGTTATGAACCTTTTTCCAAAAAGGCACCTCATTTTCGCCTGGAACTAAAAAGATTAAGCTATATCTCATCTTTCAGTGCTATTAAAAAATATTTCTAACTGAAAGTACCAACGTCGTCATTTAGAGAAGACGTCACCATCCTGCCCTATAAATAATTTCTGTGAAAATTGTTGTAAACCTTTATTACTCAAAGAGGTTATAATACTCAAAATTGCTTATAAACGCTATTTAGAAAGATGAATTTTCCGAGGAAGGAAAATTTCAGAGAATACCTTAGCAGGGTCGGCTTAAGTATTTTGCGATTGCTTGAATTCACTTTGCCGAATTTATAATCCAAAATCAACAGAAACCAATCAATGCTGAAAACCTTAATTATATTTACAAATGCTTCAGTAATGCTGGAGGAAGTAGCGATGGCGCAGTTGTTTGTGTCTCGCGTTTATTGAGTTTTGTTTTTAAGAAAATATAATAGCATTTGCCATATAAGTTTATTAGGTGAAGTTGCTTCTACTTTATGAATAAGCTAGAAACCCTTAAAAAGCAAATTAAAACTACTTCAACTTATTTTTCTGAAGGGCCACAGTGACCTCAGTTGGTGATAGCCTCTAGGCTGATCCTTGCCTTGGATTATACGGCACCAGAACCCCCGCCCTCTCTCGCTAATAAATTGTCTCAACTGTCTCGACTAAATACTGGTACCATGTTGTTTTGTATTTAGGTAAGAATGCATTTTTACAATTATTTTGTTTTACACATTTATTTTGTTTTTCTTGGCAAAAAAACTACGAATTGTTAAATTCACCCATATTCAATTATTGGATACCTAATATAACACAAATTCATATTAAAAATCATTTTTATATTTATGTGGTTTGTAATTACAGAGAGTTTTTTTATTATTTTTTTCTTACCGTCAGTGCGTGAGCAAGAAGCCGAACAACTTAGAAATTGGCCACTCTTCATTTTTATTATTTATTTTTAGCCATTCTACACCTTAATGATATTTTTTACGTTCAATACTGGTATATATGGTACCTTCAGGTTCTTAGCTCTCCTTCGGCAGTTCTGACACATTTGCACGGATTTTTTAAACAATTATTTTAATCTGTATTTATTTATATATCAGATAAGATTATTTGTGTTATGATTCGGATCACAAGATACCAGAAAGAGATCTTGGTGGAAAGTTCTGAAAAAATGGTAATTATTATTTTTTCCGAGGCACTTATTACAAATTTACAAATACATGCAAGTTTAAATAAATTATATAAATGTTCAGAGTGATAAAATTTAATTCAAATTTTTAAATTTTAATTTTATTAGTGTGATTAACATTAAACTTCTAATACTCCCGTCGGTACCCCATCTATCATAATAAAAAATCACGTTGATTCGTCTGGATAAATCAGTTTATATTTGATAAATCCTTTTCTAGTCGCAGGGGTTGTATCCGACTAATGCCCCAGACGAGTGTAGTATTATCTGCTAACCTGTTAGATTTTTTCCCTTTTTTAGCAACCGATAGAAGGAGTGAGGCCTCAGATATAAAGGCCGCCTTCGATGATATATGGTACCTTACCGCTTCCACCCAGCCTTTCAGGTTCTTAGCTCTCCCTCGCTCCGCCTTCTATCCCTCTCCTGATATATATACCCTCATCTTTTCGTTTTACTTGTGTAAATTCTTAATGGATGTGCTCAGTTTCTACTCTATTCTATTGTTGTCTCTTGTATTGATGGCAACATTTAAAACATTTTTTTTTCTTTATTTGCCTTCCTGTAGATACGATCTGTGAAAGTGAGAGATCTGATCGAGGTAAAACCAAGGTATTATATTGATTTCGACCGTGGAATCAGGGTTGAGGTTATGGAAATGTGATTATTTATATATGGCCGGTGTTTTGCGAAGAGTATGCCTTCAGATTTGGATAGAATATTGAATAGCGCCTATATTATTCGATAAGAATAGGTTTTATTATCAGTGTATAAGTATCTGGTTACTTTCGATAAGTTGGGAAGTTGGAATTCAATTATAAAATATAAGTGGAATAAAAAATTAAAATTGGATTAAATTATTTTGGTAACAGGTGGGAACGTTGTGGTGATATTTCAAAAACCAATGAGTAAAGACTTCAAATATCATTTTGTATTCTGATGCTATGCTCACTTTTTGTCTTTCAGCATTGGATAATCCTGTGCTTAATAACATTTTTTAAAAAATAGAAAAGTATCCTGTTTAAAATCTTAAAAATTTATGTCGGAGATAAGTTGTTCAGTTTTTGAATTATTAAGGTTTATAAGAAAATTATAAAATCTTTGGAAGGGTTGAAATCCCCGGTAGAGGTGGTAATGCACCATTGCGGTCCGATCCAGTTAGGCCCTCGCCCCGATAACAATTCCACTGAAATATCTTGAGAAATTCCCATTTGCGAAATATCCCTCCCTTCCGGAATCCTAGGATGCCCTCCCTCTCGCTATGAAATAACCATGCCCAGAATATTGATCTGCTTCCAAGAATCCCAATATTAAAATCGGAATATATATTATCATTGCAATGCAGTTATATCCAATTAATTTCAGTAAATGTAACTGATTACAAACATTTTCTCGGAACGGTAAAAGTTCATCAGCTGTACTGCTGAATCAATCTTTGTATATTGACCCACAGTACAATAAACCACTTTTGTGTCCACTGGACACAAGAACATGTACAGAAATGACCATAGAACCACTGCTGCTGAAGGGTTACTGAGTTCGGAAACTGGAATCAGTACACCTGCCTCGAAATCGGGTGCTGTGGCCCTATCACACACTTACCCTTAATATCCAATCACGAAACCGTAGGATAAAGAACAAAGTAATGGTTTAACGGTCACCCAAACTGAGATCAATATATTTCTTTTGGTGCAAAATGAACACGCTGAAAATTTTAGACATTGTGATGCAGATAGATACAGAGGCCATTGTTCCATAACTGGTCCCTTTGGAGTTAATTTGGCTATGCCCTTACGAAGTCAGGTGGGAGCGACGAATGGCGAATCTGCTAGTATACCTTTTCATATGTGGCTTTTTCACAAAAACAAAACAAAATTCCTAAAATTTAATCTTTATATTATTTGAAGAGGAAAAAAGTGTGTACGTTGAAAATATTAAAGTCATGATAAGAGCCAGGATTTTCATGGAGTAAAAATCTGCAGGTGGTAGCGAGGTAGCTCAGAAAGTAAGGCACTTGCTCATAGTCTCCCGGATATCGACCCATGGTCGATATAAGTATATCGATAAGTGTCAGGAGACCCTTCTAGGGCACACCCAGCCTCTAAAAAGTTGGTACCCTTAAAGGGGGGGACTTGGCAGTTTAGCGTGATTTTGACTAAATCACCTTCCTGCAAAACTGCTGGTCTGGTAAGATTACTTCCTTACAAAGTACTGAACCTTTCACCCTTCCTGGATTGTAGTAGAACAGATTTTTATTTTTTTTTAACCTGTACAATAATATTTAATACAAAATTAATACCCTGTAAATATGTGTATTGATATATATTTTCAAACATAATTTGATTAAGTTTTTAAAAACTCAAAATATCAACATAATAAAACATGACATTAGTAACATAAAAAAATTGTGTCACTGATATCTAACAATATTAATGAGACGCGATATCAAAATACTTGTAGGGCGACGCAGTATAGGTTTAATAGGAAACAGTTAGTATATAAATTGGTTAAAAGTTTTTATCGTTATTGATAAAATCATAATTTAGTGAGGCAATTATTTTTTTTTTATTTTATTTATTTTGTTCACAGATGTAAAATATATTTTATAACCAGGGAATAAGGTGTATAGGAACAATCATGTCATGAAGGCATGAAAGTTAAGGTCATAAATGATACCTCTCCATTAAAATTTATGAGTTCCCTATTCCAGCTCTTTCGTAAACTTCGTCTCGTATCTCGTAAGTCTGGTGTAGATAGTTCTTGAATCAAAGGTTCTTTTTATTAGAAGTGTGCCGTGAAACCGTTTATATAGTGATTTTGTGATTGTTCATACGCAGGAAGTTCGTAAAGGCAATTATTAAAAAACTAAATTTGAAATTAATAGAAACAAACGATTAGTAATAAAAGTAAATTAGCATTAATTGTATTTAAAAGCTAATCAATTGCTTGAAGAAAATAAATAAAACGTCAATGGATTAATCCGGTATCATACAATACTATTAATTATCAGATGCATTCCAAATTTTTGATTATTTCGTTGAATCATTATTATTTTTTTCGTTGATATCAAGCAATTCATTGAAATGAGCCTACGATTTTAATTTGAAATTCATTTTCAACGAATCTATATATTTCAGTTAATTGAAATTTTGGAATTACATGTATTAATGATCGAATATTCAAAATAAAATTAGGCCAATTTTATCTTTTTTTATTTTTGGTTAACTATTAAAAAAATCCATGTAAACAAAATATGCCAAAGCATGAAAATCCAGTCTCCATTTATTTGGAGTATCTAGTTTTAATTTAACCAATAATTAGAACTAATCAATTTAATCAATCACCACATGCAGTCATATTTTAGTGCTGTGTTAATTACAATATAATAGATAGACTGACTAGATTCACTTTAAGTTCTGATATTTAAATTAGGAGCGTACAGTTAGCTGGGCTTTTGGCAGGTAGCAAATGGCTGTTGTGAGTTGTTCTGAAGGAAGGTATAATGCCTAAATTTAATCATCATTTACTTTACATATCCATAAAGTTTAAACTCACTTTTCGGAGTTAAGTTGGTGTTCAGAATCAGTGCCTTCATATTTCTTGATGCCCCTCCATTAAATTTTTCCCAAATGGTATAGATTCCTCAGTTTTATTTAAGTATTTGAGACTGTCATCATGATTTTTAAGTAATTAATTTTTTTTGCTGTTAAATAATTAAGTACTAAAAAAAATCGTGTTCACATTCATGGGTATATTTTATACTTATGTGAAATATATTGGGGAAAAAAATCTGAGAGATGAAAAATATTGTCGAAGATAATAGTTTTTAGTACGAATTTTTAAGAATTAAGAATTTTTTAGAAGTTATACAAAAACCATATTAATATGAATCAAATCAAAGATGTGATTTGTTCATAATCATTCGCCAGGCATTTCCTCCAATGAAGGATATCCACTTTATAGCCTCTATCAGAGTCAGCTAGGAGGGCTCTCGAAGTATTGATGCACGGTCACAGTAACCGTATAAATAATTAATAGCTACAGTCGGAATCGAATCCGGTCATAGAAGTTAGTGGTACAACGCTTTACTCAATGAGCTAACCCGCTCCCTTATATGTATATTTAGCTGAGATTCGTACTTCATTCCTTTGTGGCTATCTAAAACAATTGTTTTAAAATTAAACAAGTGTTATTGCAAACGATAGATGGTCCTATACTCTTTAATGCACAGTTATTTTGTTGCAGGTTATAATATACACAATTGTTGCTAATCATTTAATTTGAATAGAGCTATCGATCGATTGGGCCAAAATCGCATAAATACATCACTTTTTGGGGTTAAGTTGTAACTGACAACAGTAGTAGAATATTTTCTCAATCTGTATAAGTGGGTACACTCCAACTACTATTTCCGTGTTATAGTTCTGAACTAGTTAGTGCTATTAATATATTATAATATATCTTATAATTTATCAGTTGATCATAAGATTTATAAATAATATGAAGTTGAGTGGCAAGTAATTAACCATTGTAACTTTCAAGAAAATGGCTTCCAGTTTGTTCTAGAAATTCCGCAGCTAAAATTATTTACTATAAAAGGATTAGATAGTTCTGTTATGTCCCGAGTTCATTAACCAAAAAACTTACTAATAGGATGGTGGTCCTCCAGCTATATTAAAAATAGCTAAAATATCAACGAGGCGAAATGCAATTTCCTCTACCCCGAGAGAAGCCGTTTAAGGATTCAAGGCGCCGGCCCTCAACTGCGGGAATTATGTGAGATTGGCCACCAGCCTCCGGAAATAAGGGTTGTAAAATAATCCTCGGCCCATTTCCTTTCTGCCCCTGTGGATTATCTACCCACCACGTTAACGGCCTCCAGTTCCAGCTCCAGTTGGTCCTCAGGATCACTGTCCATCTCTATATCCATCAATGTCTCTTGTAGCTATGGCTACATCCGCTAAGCTCTTTATAGCTGGGTATACTGGCCACATGTACCAGCACTAAATACAAGAGATACTACGGTATGAAACCCTGTACTTCATATAATGGTTCCATTGAAACCATGCCTTAACTCATTCCTGTTATAACATCAATACAAAATATATCTATAGATAAAATATCACAATTGAAAAATAGTAATGTCAATGAACCCAATGTTCGGAATCCGTGATTGAAAAGTTTTATACAATTTTATTTTATTTATTTATTTTAGTCAACCAGTCCACATCTACCCATAATGATTCAAATAATTACAAATATATGTTTATTTATCATTAATTAAAAAAAATATTAATAATATTCTTTATTTGTTCTGGGATTGTTTCCTTTAGAATAGTATACATAGAATTAGGCTAAAGAGCTATAGAGTAAATTACAAAATAAAAATGAATTTATAAAACGTTATTAAATATAATGAAAATTATGAATTTGAAAAGATAGAAATGAACAATAATATTTAGCAGAATATATAAAATAAGATTAGAACAAATATAATAAAACCATCTGTCATATCATAAACATAAGGTGGCTAACTTCTGAAAATAAATAAAAAGAAACAAATGATAAAAAGTCAAACACAAGTAAACTAAAAATAATAAATAATAAACGATATACTACCTATCACAAACATATATATTTTTTAATTAATGATAATTTTTAAAAAGTCTATATTTATTGTTGCATTGTTGAAAATTGTAGAAGGCGGTGGAGGACTCCGAATCGCCAGTATTATATATTAAAAAATTGCAAACAAATTGGGGTATATGTTAATAAAAACACTTATGGAAAGTATGTATCATCCTAGATTTATATTATGAACCTTTCATTTACAATTTTTTTTTTTATTGAATAATAATCTTTATTGCAAACATTACTTCCTGATGTTCTGAAAAATCATGTGAAATCATGTCAGGTGGGTGAGAATAGGCCAACACAGTGTCCAGTAAACCAGTGCTCTCTGGTGGCTTGTTATTAAGCTATTAGCATACTACTTTATCAGAGAGCCGTGGTAATAACTAATAGCTCTAAAAACAAACGACTAGAGACCCAAACCCCTGACTTGCAGAATTCCGTGTTGGTCATGGGGGGAGAGGGGGTGCGGTCAATAAGGAGAACAGAAATTATAAGAAAAACTTTCCAGTTTTTCAGCCTAAATTGTAGGCTATGTAAAAGTCTAAATAATGATCTATGATCTATGAAAAATATATATGTACGATAATAATGTACAATTACCTAGACCTTCTGGTCTCCAAATATTTATTATATTTTAAATAATAATAATAAACGCTTACCGAACCCGAAGGTTCGATGCCGAAACCACCAATGGTTCTCTACTCACATCTGTTCAGTGGCGCACCTCCAAACCCAAACCTAATAAATCAGTCGGAACCCAATTCTCCCATCTACGTTTTGGTCAACCCCACGGACCAAGGTATCCGCTCGTTATTCTTTTCTAGATTTTTATATTTTATAAATATTACTATGTACAATAATTATTATTGCTTCGGTATATATCCTAATACAAGGGTTTAAAGAATTGAGGTAGGATAAAAAGAAGTTATAAATTAAGTTTATGTACGGAATCTGTATTTAATTCTGAATGCATGCTTGTTATTCTTGTATAATAAGAATAGTTATTAACAATTATTAAACATTTGTAGTTTATTTAGGTTGGTTAAATATGAGATACGCATATTATATTATATATTAAGTATGAGATAAGCATTAGTTATGATAATCTCAGTACTGTTTTATAGATATTAATTTATTTCTAGAGATTAGATATTTTTTTACTCATATATGGAAACCTTGTGTGCATTATTTTCCTGAGATTTTCTAATTTAAATTGATAAGTTGATTAAATTGACAATTTATTGTCAATCTTGACTCTGTGGATTATTATTTAAAACTATGTTCGAGGAAAGTATAGGCCGTCGTTTTATGAATTTTATGGTTTATGTTTTTGTTTTTTTTCAATATTAGGTGTAGGCATCTTTTAGTCTATTAGTGATTCTGCCAATTCTGAAAGAATAGTACGTCAACAGCAAAGAAGGCTATATTAATATTTCTGATTTTCGAAATGACATTTATAAATAAAGTGAATAATATTGGAAACAAGATGGATCCTTGCAGGTAACTGGCAATGGTATAGTAATTGGAGATATTATATTATTGACTATTACCACAAAGGTTATATTTGATAAAAATATATAATTTATTTATGACTCGACCTTAATATATTAATTATTGTCTGGTTTAACTTATAAGTAGATGGTGGATGATGTGGACAAGT
>NW_027112807.1:131502-135234 GCF_000696795.3 Halyomorpha halys
TATTTTTGTTCTTAAATGGTTGTCTAAATTACTGGAAAATATGTAAAAGTGGTTTTGATTCTAGATAACATTAGGGATTTTTTTCCCGAGGTGGTTAATTCCGGAACGAGGTCCCTTCCGCGCTCCGGGAATTAATTAGCAGCTACTTGAATAAAGATGTAGCGGTTCGCCCTAGAAAACCACCCTACCTAGAAAAACCTTTGCCATGGTTGCTAAAAATATAGAGCATCTTGAGAACGTGGTCCTGTGGATACCAACTATCGTCTAAGTGATAAGACTTTCAGCCCTTTATGTCTTAAGTGATATAATGATTTATTTTATTTTTTTTCCTTTGTTTAACTGTGTAATAAATAATTACTACTGAATTAATATTTATATTAAAATAAATATTAATATATAGAAAAAATGATATTATTCATTAGAAATGTTTTATCTTTTGCACTCTTATTTAATTTTATTTTTTTTGTAACAAACCTTTATTTATTATTCTTACTCTTTATTTATTTAATTATTGGACAACGTTTCAGAAATCTGTACATATTTTTGTATAATCTTCAATAATATTAAAAATATATTTCAACAACCTTTTTTTTTATATTCACTTACAAATCTACACCAAATTCAAAACTATATATAATCAATGTGTGACCAAATTATGGGAGATCAGACTAAACCTGTTTGAATATATAAATGAACGGTCTCTATATAGCCATCTAAACAGGATTTATATGGTAAAAATCCACAAATATATATAATTTACATATAGAAACAACACATTTTTAAAAAGACATTTTTTATACAGTGAAACATTAATTTCAGGAAAAATAAAAGAGTTTTTTTTTAAAAATAAAGAGATAAATCAAAGAAAGAAAATGTATGAAATGTAGAATAGTGTAAGTTAAAAGCACACAAATATAATAATATACTTCTTTTCTTGTTCGATATAATAATTTTTATAAATAAACAGCATACAATACATTCGTGAATAATGTACATCTGGAATTAATTGTAAAATATTGATAAAATCTAATTTTTCTAATATAATTGTTGATTGGGCCAGATGATGCACAGATGTCCGAAACGTAGTTCAATAACTAAATATAGAAGTAATAAAGTTTTTTTTCTTAAAAAAGAGAGTGCAAAATAACAACAAACCCTTTGACACAAATTAAATAATGAAGAGTTTTCATCTTTATTTTTATAACAGTATTATTGTTATTATTATTATTTAAGTCCCGATAAATTTATTTCAGAAATATTATTGTGATTTTATAATCTATTTTATGTATCACATTATTCACTACAGGATATGTTGTCTGTTGTATCAAATTATTCACTACAGGATATGACGTCTGTTTCTGACATTACTGACGAAATATCCGTTCGAAATATTCTGATTCACTGAAACTATAATTTATACCCTACAGACAGAGACAGATTGCAATTGTGAAAAAAATATGAGATAATTTATGAATAATAATACGTCGTCAAAGATGTAATATCTCGTAAGTCCGAAAAAATCAATAATAGAAATTTGTTAGTTAAAACTAATAAAAAATCAATGCTTCATTCTAGAAACATATCGCCCCAACTATTGTTTTGTGAAACATCCGTATTTTTTTGGGTACGTGAATTCTTACAAGATGTATCTAGAAAGAAGAACTGCTTTCTATTTTATAAAATGGAAAACTCAGCTTTCGGAGTTGTGAAGTATCTCGAGTCAAGATATGTTTTTAACATGTTATAAAAATAACAACGATGTTTTAACGAGAACCTTAAGCGACCAAATGCTTAGCAGGGTTTAAATTCAGTATTTTCAAAATAGTTTCCGCCAAAACACCTTTAAATTCGTTGAAAAAAAATCTGTTTCCATGGCTGTTATGACAATAGACAGAGGTTAATTTTACTTACTTCTTTATGAAATTACTTTGAGTGATAAATATAGTGAAAGTTGTATAATTCGTGCTATGCACTATGTTATATTTGTTAAATTAATGATTTAAGTAGCACTCCTTTGGATGATTATTGACTGCTAAAAGACAATTTAACTAATTTTAAAAATTTGTGTTGACTTCTTAAAGGTTAATGGAATTATTAAGCTATAAATGTATAACTATTTGACTAGTCTTCATTACGTTATATACTACTTTAAATTAATTATTTTTCATTAATGTGATTTTTAGTTTACAAAATGTTGACTGCTTATTAAATTCTATGAGAGGGGTCTGAATCTTGGTATATAATGTTCTATTAATATAATATTCCGTAAACTTTAAGGGACTAACTTAATCCTTTAGTTCAACATAATTCTAAACTAAATTTTAATAAATATTTGAGCCATTTATTATTAGTAGCATTAAAAAAAAGAACAAAAAAATTGCTCTTTGAATACTCAAGAAGTATTCTTTTGTATCCCAGGGAGGCTAATGGAGGAAGTGACCCAGGTAGAAGTGAATTACTTTTACGAGGACAAAGTGCCGGTCGTTATGGCTAAGAGGCTTTATTATTTATTTACAGTAGGCAAATCCTCTCACCCAGTTTATTTCAATGATAGTTTGAATTTTTTCCCTCTCACTGGGCTAAAGCTCTTGCAGTAGTCAATTAAAATTAAGCAACGTCTAGCGTGGTAAGTACTTGTATGAGTGACCGTTTGATGTAGGTAGTCACTCATACTAGAAAGCTACGTTTTATAAGGACCATCAGCCTACTGGGGGCAACTCGCATCGACCAGGCGTATAACTAATGACCCAGAATCTAGGGATCTAGACCGTATCTTCTATATCAGAAAGGAGAATAAATATATAAGGTATAGTTATAAAATATTTCTATTTTTGGTATTTACTTTTATTTCCTTAAATCGAGACTTAAATTCTATATGTTTATTTTTAAAAAAACACTTTACATTGCATCAATGACCATGGAAAGAAAGCTAATTGAAATATACTAACATAAATTAATGAGATGTATATACTTTTTTTTTTTAATAAACTTTTTCTAAGAGCAAATAGTGAACTTCTGCCTCTGTGATTTTTTTTTTTAAATATACTTTCCTGGTTTATTTTTCATATTTTTTTCTCTTTCGATTTTTCTTTTAGGCGTATACATTTCTAACTTTCCAAATCACTTTCATGAACATCCTTCACATGTCACAGAAGATTGGTTGTACCCGGTTCAAAGCTTTCAATTATTTTTATAATTGGATCTCGAGGGTGGCAAATATTGACTGGCATTTCCTTTCTAACATGACAATTTATATACAGAAGAAAATAATCATTAGCACTTGTATAACTGATCAGAATATTCTTTAGAGCAGTTAATCAACTTAAAAATCCCTGAAATATAAGTACTTTGTCCTCTAAAATAAAAATCTCAACACCTATCTAAAAAATAAAGTAAATAATTAAATTGAATAAAAAAAAAAAATAATTTTCTTTTTTTTCCAGGGTACTTTACTCAAGTCAATTTATTTTGACAAATTTCTAAAAAAAAATGGTTTTCTACTTACGAATAGTTATATTCTTATTCCATTCCTTTGAATATTTAGTTTTCTAACGTCCATAATAAACAAATCCACACTCTTATCAAAAACCTTATCTACATTCACAAGGTTTCGTCTCTGTTATCAACAATGTCTAGTGCTTGATATATGTCATCTTTCCTTTGTATCACTTTAATTAAATATTTTCTATTTTTTATTTGTAAAACAGTTGAAAAAATATTTCTATATATATA
>NW_027112807.1:135284-141756 GCF_000696795.3 Halyomorpha halys
ATATATACATTTATGGACTTTAGACATTTTTTTTTATAATAGTATATTGTTATGATAATTGAAAAATATATTTGTTTTTTAGGACAATGGGCCTAGTACCCTGAAATAAGATTTTTTTTTTTGTTTTTAAACTTGGACAAATCGGTTGTAAGATATAGTAGTAGAAATACAATGTTGTTTTGGGTGAGTGAAATGAGAGATAAGGGTCAAAAGATGTATGTGTTTTTAATTTAGATAAATTTCACTCAAACAAAAGAACAATATGTAATCAATATGTAATATATTACTAGACTAGTAAATAAAAAATTACATGAGAAATAATTTTCAACTTAGAAGGTGTAGTTGATAATTACCGTATGTATTTTTTTTTTCCTGAGTCGTTTAAAGGATAAGAGGAAAATAGTTTCTAAGGAACTTTATTGTTATTAGTATTTATTTTATAACACTTTTCTTTTCTTTTTAATATTATAACATCTTCCCATGCGGATTATTAACGAACTAAACCAGAACCAGTACTGTCTCATTGCTGACAATAATTTGTATAATATACAACCATTAGTAAAAGTAATATTTCATATTCTATTTTTATGTATTCACTCAATAATACAAATAATAATGTTCTTGATGCAGTACTTTTAACTTTATACATCTTTACAATTTTCTGTAAAAAATATAAAATTGTATTCATCTATGAAGCTCTTATGTAACTGTTATTCCATTGCAAGTTATGTAACTGTTATTCCATATTAATGGGTATTAAAGAACTATTTACAAGGTGGCTTAGGAGAGAAACGAGTTCATTTACTTTTAACCCTGACTTGCCGAGTATAAATTTGACCTGGAGCTAGTATTGATCAGGACCCTCCTCGAATTAAGAAAAGACGTGTTAAACGGGAGATAATGAAATTCTTTTACTCTTTAAGTACGGTAATTATTTTAAATTAAAGGCTCGTTCCTTTCCGGCTTTCCCTCGGGTGCAGTTGGCGGTTTCAATTTGTTATGTTCCCTTTAGTTGAGAATGGCAGTTTTTGGTGAATTAAGAAAGCACTGCTTGCAAATCATTATAGATTTATAATTATAATTTTTATAATCATTATACGATATATGATAGTAATATGAATCTCCCAACTCTATGAAATTGAAGTACAGAAGAACATTTTGGGGCCGTTTACTTCGTTAAAACTTAAAAATGTAAAAAGAAATAAAAAATCATAAAAAATAAATAATAAATAAAAAATTCATTGGAATTAAAAAAAATAATATAAGCCTACAATCTTCATACATTTTTTAAAAAATAATATGAAAATCAAGATCCAATCGCGGTGCCTGAAGTTTGAATGACTAGTATAAACCTTTGTGCTGCAATAACCTCAAAAGCTTGGATGTGAAATAAGATTAATTCAGAAAACGCCAGTGGTCCCGAGACCTTTGCCATGAGAGTTCTGACAATAGGGGTATTCATAATCTTTAGTTTAACATGTTAAAGCGTGTTAAATAGAAAAACTCATGTTAAATGGAAAATGTGTTAAATGGCCTTCTTTTGCCGTGGTAAAATGAAATAACATGTAACGTGGCTGAGAGTCTGTTACTTGGTCTGTTAAATGGAGAATGACGTCACACAATAGACCAGTTGAGCTCGCCACCATTTTTGTTTGTTGTCAGGTTAGTTCTTTCGTGTTTGTGCTAGTTATTATTTCATACCCCTGTTATTAAATCACAATGATTAACTTTAATAATACAACGGAGAAAAAAACAGAAGAGGTATTAGCAGACCGCCTTGTGTTGGATAGGGGACGATTTGAATTTTGTTTACTTGAATTATAGTTTTGAAATTATACCTCTATAGTTTTCTAAATTGTTAATGGCTAGTTTTTTAAATACAAATAGATCCCCTCATAATTAAGGTAGAAACATGGGAGGAGTGACATTTTATAGCTATTTAAATTGCTGCATGCTAACATGCTATATATGCTTGTTAGAAAATTTTTCAAAGAAATTACTGAAAATAAGTTATTTTATTCTTAAACAATACATAAGGTTTGAAGATAGGAGGATAATGGGTTCATTAATACAATAAATACTGAAAAAGTGGGTTATAGCCATAATAACTTTTTAACAACCTTTAATTTCTTGTATAACAGTTTCAAATTGAAAGTAGTGAACTCTCAAAAGAGATTTAAACCTATCTTCATCCAAGTTTGGTAATACTGAAGATCTCCAGTGCGTAGATTTTAATACTGATCCCCTGAGAAAAGGAACTGCATATCTGAATGATAGAACATGGAAAATACTTTCAATACAGTTGTCAATTAGCTCATCTTCATTCTCTTCCTCACAAGTTTGAAGATCAATAAGACACTCATAAGCTAAACTTTCACACAAATTCCACTTTTCACTCACTCTAGGCATGTTGTGGTTCAGAGGAAAGGAAAGGTTATAAACATAAAGACCTATAAAATAGAAAATCCGCTAGGGGCTCTTATGCATTTAACGTTTAACATGACTTCAAATAGGGCTGCTCACAATCCTATAGTTATACCATTTAACATGGTAAAACATTTAACATTTAACACAACATCATGAATACCCCTTATGAACAGACTCTCCACTCATGTTTACAGCTGTGGCTTAGTCTCCACTGGCTTTCAACACTAATAACGCGGCTGGATGAAGCCTGGGATCTCCTAGAGTCCGTCTCTGCCTTTATCACCAGGAGGTAAAGGTTGGGTCAGAACCCCATAGTCAGCTTGTAATTGGTGTACGATATGAATCGATTTGGGAAAATTATTTTATTCTAACTTTTTTTCTGACTGTTAATGATACATGTTTTTGGATTGTGAGGATCAGTTAATAAGACAACTAGGTGGCTGTAAAACCTAACGACCAGTAGAATATCTAACTTTTTGAACTATCTCAAAATTTGATAATTTCAAAATACTTTTAACATCACAAATAATGTTTTAAAATTTAATTTGCAATTGGTATATTTTTTTTTCGAAATCGGTTGAACTAAGATTTTGAACTTGGTAGTTGGAAAGAACACCACGTGTTAACTTTTTGTTACATAATGCCGGTGAATTTATTTCTAATGTATCCTAAATCAATCTTCAATTCGTATTAATAATATATATATTTTCTATTTTCCGTGTGACAAAAATATAAAATGTTAAGTCGGAGTTTATTGGAAAAGTTTAGAAAAATTAAAGTTTCCCCTTAATGGTGTTCTTTATGCTTATGTACAGGGCTTGTTTAAGGATAAAAAATGTTTGTGAATGTTCCGTTATTATTTTAAGTTCGTAGTACACACTTCGCAATCAATGTTTATTTTTACTTTTGATTAATTGATTTAATTTAAACAAAACCAGGTTTGAACGTTCAATTTCTGTCATTTTCCTTTTGGCTAGTATTATTTATTCAGAGATTATAATTCAGTCTTATCTTTATACTCCCCATGCATGAATATGTGAAATAGAACTTCAAGATCTAAGTAGAGAAAATCGGATGATATATGCCTCTATCATTTATTTATTCATATAGTTTTTATTCCAAAAATATCAAGTTATTTATAAACATAAAATAATTAACTATAAACATTGTGTATAAATGAATAATTATAAAATAAACAAGTATACATAATTTATAAACATTTTTTTAAAGATTTTATAAATTATAAATATTTTATATATATATATATTTTCCTATGTATATTTTACTCACTGTCCATTCTATAACACAATCCTCTTTACCTCCAGTCATACCATCAGTATCAATCTGAACGAAGTAGGTATAAAAATGGAAAAAGTTATGAATTTATTGCTCTTTGTGTGAATCATTTTCATTGTTTCAATATTGTTTAACAGATAAGAAATTTTCTAAACTAGGTTTACAATTCCAATTACCAATGGGCCTGAAGTTATTCAGTGAGAAGAAAAGTATGTCTGCTTGGCCTTAAAGATCTTTATAAATTGTGATATTCAGGAGAATCTTTCTAGCAGAGGTCCGGCTCCGAAATTTACTGAAGTGCGGTAAAAGGCAGGGGTTGCGGCGTGGGAAGGGAAGCACACCCTCTTCTGTTATGAAATGTATTTTTGAGAGTTTGCTGTAGGATATCCGCAGCTCCGGCCCAAACTTCTGTCTCCGCGAGACTGTGGTTTTTGAATAAACTCAAATGTTTTTGCGGGTTCCAGGCGAAACTATCCCGCGTGGTTTCTTTATAGCTTCGTAGAAAGTTTCATTTGAGAAGAATTAAACTGTTTATATTAAGCTAAAAGCATTAATTAAATTAAGGTTTTTTTTAATATAAAACACAAAGAGTTTCCATATAACATATTTTTTATATAAAATTAGTTAAAAATAATTTATTTTGTTATGTCATTGTATTTCTTGTTTCACAGACTCTAAATGTGGCGTTTGAAGGAACATTTTTGTTTTAGATGAAATTTTTTCCCTAGCGAAAATAATGTGGAAAAAAAACAAAACAAAACGGGCTTACAAGCTTTATATCATAATCTTTATGTAATATTTTATTTAGCAAATAAAAACACTTTCTGTACAATATCAATGTTACACTTTTATATCTTTTTCTCAAAAATAACAGTATCGATTTTGTTGAAACTTGCTTTTAGTCTTTAGAGATAGAATTTGTATATAAAAATTTGACAGAAAATTTTATTATCTAAAATATAAGCAAATAATTTTAATTTGATCTGTATCGCTGAAGAGATGACATGTTGAAGTAAAAATCCATGTCTTTACTGTAACTTATTTTTATATAAAAAAAAAACGTTCAATTTCGTTTTTTTTAATTTTTTGACTAATTCTATATATTTAAATGTCCAGGAACACTTCAAATGCTCGTTAGTGATAACTAAATGGTAATTCAATTTTGAAATAAGACGAAAGAAAAAATTAAATTAAAATATAATATTGATCTGAGATAATTGAAGATACAGCACGGAGTTATTTTATTGCTCCTAGCTGGCAAAGAGTAAGGAAAATCGCGTGACTAGATATTTTTTATTAAATTGTTTATGACAGTGTACACTGTAACTTGAGAATTAGATTTTTTTTTTGTAATGTAGAAATTAGTTAATGTGAATATAGAATTTTTAAATAGTTGTTAATAATTGTTGATAGTATATTTTGAACTAACTGAGAGTGATTTACTGTTGCTATTTTGTTGTTCTTTCTGAGCTGTTGGTGTGAGATGTGCCATCTTTGGTTTATATATATTTTTAAAAATGTTATCTACTTGTGTTTGAGAGACTTAAAGCTTTGAATTGGAATCTTTTACTAGATGGTAAGAAAAAGGAACAGAAATAATAAAAAAACATTTTAGTAAAATAATAGTCATCATTTCGCCCAACTTAGCAAGGCTTCTTCAAGGCTTAGTTCTGGTAGTTTCAGAATGGGGGTTTGGAAATTTATGGTTGAAATTTGGTTTAAGGATTAAAATTGGGGCGTCATAATCCCATTCTGAATATTTCTGGATTTAGCTCTGATGAAGCATTGCACTTTTTGTAACTTTTTTGAGAGATTTCCTAACTCATGTCTTGAATGTCTGTGGCTCAAGTTCCCCCACCCAGTCTCCACTGGCTCTCAATACTAGTGAGTCACGTGACGGCAAGATAGGCGCTGAAATCCTGGAGTTCTACCATGTCAACAACATTTAATTCACATTGGTTTTGATTCGGGGTTCCCTGAGTAGAATGTAAATATTGTTAATAGGTATGATTGTGTTCATGATTTTATTTTAATTATTTACCTAAGTTGTTTTCTTATTTTTTATTATTCAAGTCAGTGATCCACCGTTCATTTATGTATATTTACACCGTATATTTATTAATTTTTTTACTGCATTTCTTTATTATTATTTTTTCGTTGAGATGTGTATATAGTATGATTGTGTACATGCACCCCTTATACGCATTACCCTCGAGCGTGGCATATTATATTATTTCAATAAAAGTTTAATAAAAAAAAATCGTGACCGCCATTTGGTCAACTAATGATCTTCCTTTATGAATCTTATAATAATATTACATTACTTATTTTAGTCTCGGCCATATTTGTGTCTCCTTTCAATATTTTTTTGTTTGTAAAAGTCAATAGTTTTTCTATTTTTAATCGATCAACGCGTTTTATTGGTTTGGAATGCAGTGTATTTCGTAATTGATTCATCAATTGGTGGGTACATTTCAGATGAAAATTGGCTTTGGCAGCGAAATGCATGATGCAGGCCCGGCGGGGTGAAATGTGCTGGCCTACTGCTAAATAACGCACTTCCTCTGGACCAAACTAGTCCACTTCTTCGGTTTCTTATCGACTTTAACATAAATGTTAAATATTTAAACTTTTTGTTTTTCAATCGTAATAGTATATTATTAACATGAACTCCAACATTTATTATTAACAGATTTATTTTATTTTTAGTGGGGTTCATACAACAAAATTTAACAGTATTTTTTACATT